>NC_045439.1:94217541-94357026 GCF_002776525.5 Piliocolobus tephrosceles | reverse complement strand
GACGTGCCGGGGGGGGGGGTTTTAGCGGACAGCCAAAAAAAAACTACCTCACGCACTCCAGGATAGGTAAAAAAGCAAGACCAAAAAAAAAAAAAAAAAAAAAAAAAAAGGGACAGAACAAATAAGTAGAGGCTGTTTTGCCTTTTCAGTTAGAAAATATTTAAAAATATCAAAAGTGATAACCCCGGCTGGATAAGGGGACAGTGAAGTGAGCACTCTCATATGCTGCCGGCTGGAATGTAAACTGGCCCCATTTTTCTGAAGAGCAAGCTTGGCAACCTGGGTCAGGAACCTTAAAAATGTTCACACTCTCAGCTGGGTATGGTGATTCATGCCTGTAACCCTAGCACTTTGGGAGGGTGAGGCAGGAGGATTGCTTGAGGCCAGGTGTTTGAGACCAGCCTAGGCAACACAGTGAAACCCCATGTCTACAAAAAATTTAAGAATTTGCCAGGTGTGGTGGTGCATGTCTGTAGTTCCAGCTACTTGGGAGGCTGAAGCAGTGAGCCATGATTGCACCAATGTACTCCAGCCTGGGCAACACAGCAAGACTCTGTCTAAAAAAAAAAAAGTGTTCATACATACAACTCTCTAGCCTGTCCACACTCTCTCTAACCTAGTAATCCTATTCTGGAACCTTGAGGAAAAATCCCAAATACAAAGAAAAAAATTATTTTATGTAAAAATGCCCACTACAGAATTTTTTTAAGTAGCAAAAACTTTTTTTGGGGGAAAGGTTTAATGATTAAGAGAAGGCCTAAGTAAGCTCGGGTATGTATACTACATAGACTACAAAACAGCCTTCAAAATGTTTATGAAGAGCAAATGGTAACTTGGAAAAAGACATACAATATGATGTTAAGCAAAATAAACAGAACGCCCATTATATGTAGAATATGATGTCCACTATTTTAATGAAGTACATAAAGTCTAGAAGGATATAATAATAACAATAGTAGTAGTAAATACAATATTAGTAATAGCTACTACTTCTTGAATACTTATTGTATGCCTTTTCTGTGTTAGGCAGTTTATATATACATTATTCTCACATCGACCCTATGTGGCAGGTACTACTATCATCCCCACTTTGTAGATGAGTCAACTGTGTCTCAGGGAGGGTATCTTGTGCAAGGCCACACAGTTAGTATATTGTTGAACTGGGATTTGAGCCTTAATCGGTGTGGCAGTTATGCGAATGTGTGTCACAGATATCCAACTACAGGGAGTGTAATTGACTGGAGGTTTCAGTTGCCCCCTGAAGTTCATTGCTGCATAGCATGCTTGCCACAAACATCTGCCATCCAGTGACAAGCACAGCCAGGGATTCTAAGGCAGATCCATTTCTGGTTGATACAAAACTCCTCTGAGCCCTTCTCTAGTTCCAGTTACTCAGGAGGCTGAGGTGGGAGGATCACTTGAGCCCAGGAGTTCAAGACCAGCCTGGGCAACATAGCAAGACCCTGTCTCTTAAAATACAAACAGAAGACTGGTCGCCTGTAATCCTAGCACTTTCGGAGGTGGACGGATCATGAGGTCAGGACTTTGAGACCAGCCTGACCAACATGGTGAAACCCGGTCTCTACTAAAAACACAAAAAATTAGCCAGTCGTGGTGGCAGGTGCCTGTAATCCCAGCTACTTGGGAGGCTGAGGCAGAAGAATTGCTTGAACCAGGGAGGCGGAGGTTGCAGTGAGCTGTGACTGCACCACTGCACTCCAGCCTGGATAACAGAGCAAGACTCCATCTCAAACAACAACAACAACAACAACACACTTCTCTGATGGCCAGAGGAGTTGGCTGGAGGATTCCCTGACAGCCTCACCAAGACTTTCTTAGACTGCATAGTAGTCTAGGATACTTGCCTGAATCTTCCCTGAACCTTCCCTCTTGCTCTTCTTCAGCCAGGGTCAGACTTGCATCATGGTCTGGCAGTTCTCCCAGCCTTTCCTAGCTGCCTCCCCATTTTATCGCTCACATAGGTGTTTCCTCTAATAAAATTCTTTTCCATATTGTTCCTGCTTCTTGGAGAACCAGATTAACACAGTCTGTTAGACTCCGAAGTCCATGCTTTCTTCCTGGCACAGAGCTGCCATTTGTGTGTGTGTGTGTGTGTGTGTGTTTGAGACAGAGTCTCACTCTGTTGCCCAGGCTGGAGTGCAGTTGCGCGATCTCTGCTCATTTTGCCTCCCAAGTTCATGCCATTCTCCTGCCTCAGCTTCCTGAGTAGCTGGGACTACAGGCACCCACCACCATGCCCAGCTAATTTTTTTTTTTTTTTTGTATTTTTAGTAGAGACAGGGTTTCACCATGTTAGCCAGGATAGTCTCGATCTCCTGACCTCATGATCCGCCTGCCTCGGACTCCCAAAGTGCTGGGATTACAGGCGTGAGCCACCACGCCCGGCCCGTTGTGTTGTATTAATTCTTGTTTGTAACAGTTTTATTGAGGTATAATTCATATACCATACAATTCACCTAGTAAAAGTGTATAATGTAGTGGTTTTTAGTATACTCACACATATATGTGGTGATCACCACAGTCAATTTCACAGCATGTATTTTTAAATTAAAAAAATTTTTTTGAGACATGGTCTCCCTCTGTCACCCAGGCTGGAGTGCAGTGGCACCATCTTGGCTCACTGCAACCTCTGCCTCCTGGGCTCAGGGGATCCTCCCACCTCAGCCTCCCAAGTAGCTGGGACCATAGGCACGTGCTGCCACGCCTGGCTAACTTTTGAATTTTTTTTTTTTTTTTAGAGACGGGGTCATGCCATGTTGCCCAGGATGGTCTTGAACTCCTGAGTTCAAGGGATCCTCCCACCTCAGCCTCCCAAAATGCTGGGATTACAGGAGTGAGCCACTGCGCCCGGCAGTAATTTTAGAGCATTTTTATCACCTCAAAAAGAAGCACTGAACCCTTTAGCTATCACCACCAACATTCCCCCATCTCTCCTATCCCTAAGCAACAACTGATCTATCTGTCTCTATTGATTTTCCTGTTTGGACATTTCCTATAAATGGAATAATATAGTATATGATCTTTTGTAACTGCTTCTCTCACTGAGCATACTGTTTTCAAGGTTCACCCATGCTGTAGCATGTATCAGTATTTCATTCCCTTTTTAGCACTGGAAAAATATTCCGTTGTATGGATATACCATATTTTGTTTGTCCATGCATCAGTTGATTCAGGTGGTTTCCCATTTCATTTGGGTTGTTTCTACCTTTTGGCTATTTTAAATAACGCTGCTAAAGACATTTGTGTACAAGTTTTTGTGTGAATATGTTTTCATCTCTTGTAGGTATATATCTAGGAGTGAGTAAACACCTCAGAGTGCAATCACTGGGTCAAATGGTAACTTATGTTTAACTTTCTGAAAAACCACCAAACTATTTTCCAAATTGTCTACACCATTTTACATTCCTGCCAGCAGTGTAGGAAAGCTCTGATTTCTCCACATTCTTGTCAGCACTTGTTATTATCTGACTGTTGGATTACAGTCATCCTAGTGGTTATGAAATGGTATCTCATTGTGGTTTTGATTTGCATGTCCCCGATGAATAATGATGTCAGTTATCTTTCATGTATTTATTGGCCATTTGTATACCTGCTTTGAAGAAATACCTCTCTGAATCTTTTGCCCATTTTTAAATTGGGTTATTTGCCTTTTTGTTATTGAGCTCTAAGAGTTCTTTATGTATCCTGGATTCTAGTCCACTGTCAGGTATGTACATTACAAATCTTTTTCTTCTATTTGGTGAGGTATCCTTTTATTTTCTTGATGATGTCCCTTGAAGCACAAACGTTTTTAATTTTGATGAAGTCTAGTTTATCTATTCTTTGTTGTTGTTGCTGCTTGTGCTTTTGATGTCATGTCTAATAATCCATGGCCAAATTTGGGATAAATCCCACTTGGTCATAATGCTTAATAGTTTTCTTTTTTGTTATTGTTTTTTAGGAGGGATTACAGGCATTAGCCACCGTGTCTGGCCTAAGTTTTTGTTATATGTGACTAGATTCAGTTTGCTAATATTTTGCTGAGGGATTTTGAATTCATATTCCTAACAAATACTGGCATGTAGTTTTGGTTTTTTTTCTTGTGATATCTTTCTCTGGTTTTGGTATCAGGGTAATATGTTTCATAGAATGAGTTGGGAAGTGTTCCTGTTCTTCTATTTTTTGGAACAGTATGTAAAGAATTGTAATTAATACTTCTTTCAACATTTGGCAGAATTCATCAGTGAAGCCACCTGGTCCTAGGCTTTTCTTCATGGGTGATGTATTATTATTACTATTATTATTAATTTTTTTTTGAGACAGGGTCTCACTCTGTCACCCAGGCTGCAGTGCAGTGGCACAATCTCGGCTAACTGCAACCTCCACCTCCCAGGTCCACGTGATTTTCCTGCCTCAGCATCCCAGGTAGCTGGGATTACAGGCACCTGCCACCACACCTGGCTAATTTTTGTATTTTTAGTAGAGACGGGGTTTCACCATGTTGGCCAGGCTGGTTTTTTTTTTTTTTTTTTCTTCACATCAGGAAATAACTTTGTCCAAAAGGAATTCAAATGGAAGATATATTTAGCATCAATTCATGTAACTTATACATGTATTGTCAAGTATGACATCTATAAAAGCACAAAACAGTTTCTCACATGTTCCACCGAACTTCTGGCTTACTTTATGTGTCACTTCCATGACTACCAACCACACATAGAGAGACTAGGAGATACTTAGTGAAGACGGCTTTCTAGGAAGTTTACAAAATAAGAAAGGAAAGGTATGTCAAAGTATAGCACAAGTAGCAATGGGGCCCTGAATTCACTTTGGAAAAAGCTAGTTTTTTAATTATTAATTTAATCTCTTTACTTAGGCCTATTTAGATTGCCTATTTCTTCCTTAGTCTGTTTTGGGACTTTGTGTCTTTCTAGGAAATGTCTATTTCATTTAAATTATCTAATTTATTCTAATACAGTTGTTCATGGTATTTCTTTTCAATCTTTTTTATTTCTGTATGTTTGGTAGTAATGCCCCTTTTTCATTTCTGATTCTAGTAATTTGAGTTTTCTCTCATTTCTCTTGGTCAAACCTCTGACTAGAGGTTTGTCAATTTTGCTGATTACTTCAAATAATCTGCTTTGGTTTCTTTAATTTTCCCTATTGTTTTTCTATTATTTAATTAATTTCTACTCTAATACTTATTATTTCCTTCCTCTGCTTGTTTTGTTAGTTTGCTCTTCTTTTTCCAGCTTTTAAATGTATTGATTTGAGGTCTTTCTTCTTGTTAAATATAGGCATTTATGGCTATAAATTTTCCTCTAATCACTGCTTTTGCTGTACCCCACAAGTTTTCATGTTATCTTCATGTCTATTCATCTCAAAGTATTTTCTAACTTCCATTTTGATTTCTTCTTTGACCCATTGGTTATTGAGGAGTGTGTTGTTTAATTTCCATATATTTGTGAGTTTTCCAACTTTCTTTGTGTTATTAATTTCTATTTGCATTCCATTGCGACAAGAAAACATATTTTGTATTATTTCTATCCTTTTAAATGTATTGAGGTTTGTTTTATAGGCTAGTATATGGTCCATCTTAGAGAACGTTCCACAGGCATTCGGGAAGAATTTGTATTCTGCTTCTGCTATTGTTGAGTAGAGTGTTATATAGATGTCTGTTAGGTCCATTTGGTTTATAGTATTATTTAAGTCTTCTATTTCCTTGTTGATCTTCTGCTTAGTCATTCTATCCATTATTGAAAGCAGAGTATTGAAGTCTTCAACTATTATTGTTAGAGTTTCCATTTCTACCTTCATTTATGTCAATTTTTGTTTGACATATTTTGGTACTCTGTAGTTAGGTGCATATACATATATAATTGTCATATCTTTCTGATGGATTGGCTCTTTTCTAATGATAGCATATCCCTCTTTATCTCTAGTAACACTTTTTTTGTTTTAAATCCATTTTTTTCTGATGTCAGTACAGCCCCTCTAGCTTTCCTGTGGTTGCTGTTTACATGATTTATCTTTTTCTATCCTTTTAGTTTCAATCTATTTGTATTTTTGAATCTAACATGTGTATCTTGCAGACAACATAGAGTTGGCTATATTGTTATTAATTTTTTATTGATTCATTATGACAAGCTTCCTAAGAATTTCTAAATTACAACACTTTTTTGGAGGAGCTCAAGCTATGATTTTTTTTTCCGTATGACAAAATGGTATTTCCTATTAAATAATATAACACACCCCCAAAGAAAATCCTCCCCAGAACCTGATAATGAACATTCCAATTCTCAACTTCCTAGTAGGATAATAAATCAGAAGTTAGAAGAAGATTATCATCTACAAGTCTATCAGAACTAAATATAGGCATTTATGGCTATATTAGAGGAAGACAGTTCATTCTAAAGGAGTATTAGGCCAGGCGCAGTGACTCATGCCTGTAATCGCAGCACTTTAGGAGGCTGAGGTGGGCAGATCGTTTGAGCTCAGGAGTTTGAGACCAGCCTGGGCAATATGGTGAAACTCCGTCTCTACGAAAAATACAAAAAAATTAGCCAGGCATGGTGGCACATGCCTGTAATCCCAGCTACTCAGGAGGCTGAGGCAGGAGGGTCTCTTGAGCCCAAAAGACGGAGATTGCAGTTAGCTGAGATTGCACTCCTTCACTTCAGCCTGGGTAATGGTAACTCCATCTCAAAAAAAAAAAAAGTGTTAGATGATAGTAGAGTTATGATAGGAGAGTAATTATGAAGAGGACACTAAAGGATACTGTAAGACTGAGAGAAAAACTCTAACACGGGATAAACTTCACAGGGAGTTCAAATGTCATAGAAGAAGTTTTGATTTCTTTTTCTTTTTCCTTTCTTTTTTTTTTTTCTGAGACAGAGTTTTGCTCTTGTTGCCCAGGTGGGAGTGCAGTTGCGTGATCTCTGCTCACTGCAACCTCTGCTTTCAGTTTCAAGCGATTTTCCTGCCTCAGCCTCCCGAGTAGCTGGGATTACAGGCTCCCACAACCACGCCCAGCTAATTTTTGTATTTTTTAGTAGAGACAAGGTTTCACCATGTTGGCCAGGCTGGTCTCAAACTCCCGACTTCGTGATCCACCTGCCTCGGCCTCCCAAAGTGCTGGGTTACAGGCGTGAGCCACCAGGCCCAGGAGAAGTTGTGATTTCAACCCACATCATGGCAAACAGAATCGTCCTGGCCAGAGCTGGTCCCCAGTGGCTGTACAAGCAAGAAAAACATATGGAAACACAGGTGAACCAAGGTTGGCTGGCAGGTGAGCCAAAGAAGTTGGTAGCATTGCTGCGGGCATAAGACGTATTAAAGGACCAAGGGAAAGTGGTCACCAGGCCTCATGAGAGACCCTGAGCCACAATCATCCAGATGAACTGTTCTCAGGTTCTTGACCATCAGAAACCATTCAAGAGAATAAATATTTGTTGTTTTAAGCTGCCAAGTTTTGAAATAATTTGTTATGTCACAGTAGATGACTAATTCATTGTCCCAGACTAAAAATAAACTTTCCACCCAGCTTTCTCTGCTAGCTGTTATTCTCTCTTTCTCCCCTTTTCCCCCTTTTTTTTTTTTTTTGAGATGGAGTCTCGCTGTGTGGCCCAGGCTGGAGTGCAGTGGTGCGATCTCGGCTCACTGCAAGCTCTGCCTCCCAGGTTCACGCCATTCTCCTGCCTCAGCCTCCCGAGAAGCTGGGACTACAGGTGCCTGCCACCACACCCAGCTAATTTTCTTTTTTTGTATTTTTAGTAGAGACGGGGTTTCACCATGTTAGCCAGGATGGTCTTGATCTCCTGACCTCATGATCCACCCACCTCGGCCTCCCAAAGTGCTGGGATTACAGGCATGAGCCACTGCGCCCGGCCTTCTCCCCTTTTCCTATCCAGACTCCATCAAAGGGTGGCATTCCCACCATCACTCTTCAGGCTATGGAATCTGTATGTGAAGACTTTCCAAGGGGTACATGGGTATAGGTATAGATAGCTTCAGGAGGATCAGCTCCCAGATGCTCAACTTCATATTTAATCTTTCCCAGAGCTGCTCTGCCTGGGAAGGAGCCAGCATTTGAGACTTCATGTAGATTCTTTTTTCACAATAGTCCTTCTTCTCTTTATTACAAAAGTAAAACTATACCTCTCACTTGTCCTGAATATTTCATTGCACTGTAAGATTTCATTGCTTGGGAATTAAACAACAACAACAACAAAACCCAAAAACCTCCAGGGGATTAAATGGAAGGACAATTGAAGTATTGCTATCAATGGTGGAGGGTGAGTGACATTAATGAATGCATAAGAAAAAATTTGTTTTCAAGCTGAGTGGTTTCCAGTTCTTTGCTTTCAATAAAGTTGAAGGAAGATCTAATCAAATTGTCAGCTAATATATGATTAAAAATAATTTTTCATGATAGATCACTATGTACTTTTTGACACACATTTCAGAAAGAGTTAAAAAACGTGAGTGACACTGCTATAATAAAAAACTTGTATTTCCATCAATGTTTGATTATGTAGCTGAGCAAGGTTGCTCAGTACTTACATCAACAAAATGAAAAGCAGAAAGACAATTGACCCTAATTCCTGTTGCAGTCTAAAACATGTAATTTTCATCAATGGATACACAAATCAACTTTTTTTAAAAAAAAGCTTTTTAGCTCCATCTACTTCATTAAGAGATGCATTTCCATTTTATTTTTCATGTAATAATTATTGGCCAGGCACGGTGGCTCATGCCTGTAATCTCAGCACTTTGGGAGGCCAAGGCGGGCAGATCACAAGGTCAGGAGATCGAGACCATCCTGGCTAACACAGTGAAACCCAGTCTCTACTAAAAATACAAAGTTAGGAGGGTGTGGTGGTGGCGTCTGTAGTCCCAGCTACTCAGGAGGCTGAGGCAAGAGAATGGCGTGAACCCGGGAGGCGGAGCTTGCAGTGAGCCGAGATCGCGTCACTGCACTCCAGCCTGGGCGACAGAATAATAATAAATAAAAATAATAATTATTATTATTTACTGAAAATTTTAATATATTTATGTTATTTTGCTTACATGTGACTAAAAGCTGTATTGGTAACTTCATCCAAAAGAAGAAAAGAGTTTACTATTCAGAGATGTATGGTCCCAGGAGAATAAGAGGAAATCTTAAATCTCAAGTTATACATGTGTATTTTTATAGAGAAGTATCATAGATGACCAACAAAAGACTTTCCAAGAACAGAAAAATATTACAGGTCAGGTACATTGGCTGACACCTGTTATCCAAGCACTTTGGGAGGCAAAGGTGGGAGGACCTCTTGAGGTTAGGAGTTCGAGACCAGCCTGGACAACACAAAGAAACCTCACCTCTATTAAAAAAACAAAAACAAAAATAAAAAACTAGCCCAGCGTGGGGGTGTGTGCCTGCAGTCCTAGCTACTTGGGACACTAAGGTGGGAGGATCACTTTAGCTTGGAAGATTGAGGCTGCAGTGAACTATTATCTTGCCACTGCACTCCAGCCTGGGTGACAGAGCAAGACCCTGTTGGAAGAAAGAAAGGAAGAAAGGAAGAAAATTCATGTTTTAAGTGTACAATTCAATGATTTTTAGTAAATTCCCCAAATTGTGCAGCCATCATCACAATCCAGTTCCCAATGCCTACCCCCATTAAAAAATTGTGGTAAACTTAATGCCTTTTTAAAAAAAAATTTATTTTTTTATTTTTTATTTTTATTTTATTTTTTTTTGAGACGGAGTCTCGCTCTGTCGCCCAGGCTGGAGTGCAGTGGCCAGATCTCAGCTCACTGCAAGCTCCACCTCCCAGGTTTATGCCATTCTCCTGCCTCAGCCTCCTGAGTAGCTGGGACTACAGGCGCCTGCCACCTCGCCCGGCTAGTTTTTTGTATTTAGTAGAGACGGGGTTTCACCGTGTTAGCCAGGATGGTCTCCATCTCCTGACCTCGTGATCCACCCGTCTCGGCCTCCCAAAGTGCTGGGATTACAGGCTTAAGCCACCGTGCCCGGCCGCCTTTTTTTTTTTTTTTCAAACTAATATTATTAAGCTATTTTAACATGACATATATATAATGTTTTGAGAAAAATAAGATAAGCAAAATATTTTAAGATACGGTTTAGCACTGTTTTTTCCTTAGCCATCATTTTTATGATCCAGTTTTCCTTAACTTCCATTTATGTGATCAGAGTTAGCAGCCAGCTGTTTGTCTTCCCTATTTGTTCCACAGTTGTACACAGAAAACAGAAATCAACAAGTTCAGCAGCTTCCCCTGTCAGCTCTGTTTATCTTTCTGCAGTGATGGACTGTCAATTCTGCTGATAGACTGTCCTCTTAATAGCCACTTCCCAAACCATATTTTTAAAACGGCATTAAGTTTTCTTTCCACTATCTCCACTGTTTTTTTTGTTGTTGTTGTTGTTGTTTGTTTGTTTTTTGAAACAGGGTCTTGCTCTGTTGCCCAGGTTGGAGTGCAGTGGTGCCATCTCAGCTCACTGCTGCTTTGACCTCCTGGGCTGAAGCAATCCTCCCACCTCAGCCTCCCGAGCAGATGGGATCACAGGCACAGACCACCATGCCTGGCTAATTTTTATAATTTTTGTAGAGACAGGGTCTCACTATGTTGCCCAAGCTGGTCTCAAACTCTTGCTTAAGCAATCCTCCTGCCTTGGTCTCCCAAAATGTTGGGATTACAGGTGTGAGCCAATGTGCCTGGCCTATCTCCGCTTTTGATAGCCCTTTTAATGTAACATTTTCTGATGGCCTGTGAAATCCATGGACCCTGTCTGGTGCTCTCCTGTCTGCTCTATCCATTCAATCCTATTGACCTTTCTGTCTCCCCTGGCTCAGCTGGAATTTCCCCTAGGCCACTGACTGCTGAAATCTCTGCCAAGTTCCTCCCCTTGGCTGCTGTTTATATGGAGGCATCCCCTCAACCTCCATTCTAGGCCCTCTTCCCACTCTCCACTTGTTCTAGGTGATCTTGTCCAGTCTCACAGCTTCTACGTCCTCGTCTCTTCTGAGGGCACCAAATCCATGTCTCTGGCCCTAACCTGTGCCCCATGCAGAGGCAGAGGCTCAGAGGCACAGCTGCTGTCTTGAGCAGCCCCCTCCAGCAGCCCCCTCACACTCAGCCCCGCCGGAAGGAGCTCATTGCCTCTCTCTTTCCCCAACTCCCCATGTGGTGTGATGTCACCTCCATGGCAGCCCCTGCATGCTGCCTGTTAGAGGGGTGTCCTCCCTCCAGCCCTGTCAGAACTCCTCCCCTCAACAAGGTTTCTCAGACTTTCCTGCACACACATCACCTTGGGGATCTGGTTAAATGTAGAGTCAGAAAGTCTAGAGTGAGGTCTGGAAAACTGCATTTCTAAATCTCTAAGTGGTGCCTATTCTGCTGGTCTACCTTCTAAGGTAGGAGATGCCTGGATGCCCAGCTGGCCCCTGAGAGGTTGGGACAGTCTTCCAGAAAACCCACCTTCTTCAGCCTCTCTACACTCTGGCCATGAAAGTCTGCGATGTTCTGAACTGACTGCCTGCCCTTCCCCCTGCCCTCCCTGGACATTCCTGCTGTAAACCTCCAGTTTCATCCCTCTTCCTCAGCCTTTATTTGTGGAGGCCAAGTTACCCATGGCCTCAGGAAGAAGAACTCTGCTCTGTGTCCCAGGCTGGTCAGAGATGACACTTTGCCGTTATGGCCTGGACCTCCTCCTTTCTTCCTGGGGACAACCAGCCAGGCTCTGCTCACTGCCTCAGCTGGTGCCCTCCAAGTTTTGTCCTGTGAGCACAGGAAAAGGCTAGGAGTAGTGATGAGGAGAGCAGAGGTGCCAACACAGTTCTACATCTGGCCCATTTAGGAAGGATTTGAGACAGGCAGACTAGTTAGGTTCCTATGTTAGGATGATCTGGAGGAAAAGGATAAAAGCCCCTCAGTCGGCCCTGCGCAGTGGCTCACACCTGTAATCTCAGCACTTTAGGAGGCTGAGGTGGGTGGATCCCCTGAGGTCAGGAGTTCAAGACCAGCCTGGCTAGTATGATGAAACCCTATCTCTACCAGAAATACAAAAATTAGCTGGGCGTGGTGGTGGGAGCCTGTAATCCCAGCTACTCGGCAGGCTGAGGCATGAGAATCACTTGAACCTGGGAGGCGAAGGTTGCAGTGATCCAAGATCACGCCACTGCACTCCAGCTTGGGGGATAGAGTGAGACTCTGTCTCAAAAAAAAAAAAAAAGAAAAAAAAGAAAAGCCCCTCAGTCAAGCTCTTGCTTATCTAACTCGCAGCCAATCAGTAACAAAAGACCCAAGAAGCTATAACCGCTATAACCATAAGCTCCTATTTCGGGGATCTAGGGACTTCCCTGGAGCCCCAAATGTGCAGTTAGATTTAAGCTCCAACCTGTAGTTACCCCTTCTTCATTTTAATGCTAAAAATCACACCTGGGGTGGCGATTTAAAATGCTAATGTTACATATAATGTATGAAGAAGCATGTTGAGCCACTGTGCAAGCACTAGAAAAACCCTTCTACACATGCCCTGATGTAACCCTTCCCTATAGAAAGACTTTATAAAACTAACCCACACACTACTTTCCTCAAGGGGCAGCCCATTCTTTTCTTCTTCAGTGCCGGCTTCCTTGTGCACAAGCTAAAATAAACTTTTCTTTGCTGCTGTGTCTGGTGATCTCTCTTGATTTCTATCCTGGGAGATTACAAGAACCCAGGATGCTGGTAACACTTTGATCCAAGAATAGGAGGTTCTGGATCCCAGTGATGGAACTGTGTCCTGCTCTTAACCTGGAGGGGCCCTTAGCCACTTCAACTGGGGCTCCGTACCAAATATCACTCCCCCAGTTACTCATGGCTACACCTCGCCTTGGAAATCCCTCACATTTTCCTCCATGTGCTCACCCTGGCTTTCTGACAAGACAAAAACATAAGAACCAACCAGCCTTCTCTGATGGTAGAGGGTTTGGGGAGGTGGGATGTGGAAGTGTCACTACATGGACTCAGCCCTGGTGAGCCCCTGGGAACCTTCTCTCTTCTCCTCTTCACTCTGAAGTATCCATGGGTTGCTGTTTTTCTAGGTACTCTATCAGCACCACACAGAGAAGTCGACTTCCAGCAGCCATTAGGTGATAAAGATGCTGCTATCCTAACCCAATGCCATGTATGTTATTGGTTTCAGAGATCTGGATCCTCATAAGGAAACCTTGCTCCTGAGACTCTAAGACTTGGGAACATCGCTCTTGGAGTTCTCCCACTCTCCAGTGCTCCAAAACTCTTCACATGGAAGACAGTGGTAAATATCACTTCGGTAACACCTGCTGAGGCTGAGATACCATCACCACGCAGGATTAAGGCACACAATGCACCAGCTCCACCAGGTCTTGGTCCATGCCACCTGGGACCACAAACAGGATCAGGTCCACCCCCTAGATGGAGAGAAGGATGAGTGGACATAGGTTTCCAGAGGCAGCATCGCAAAGCCAGTGGTTTCTAGGCACCAGGGCCAGTGTTTTGCCTCCAGAGCATCTATGATTTATGAAGACTCCAGAATTGGGTTTTCTTTATGGAGAGGTTACTACTAAGAAACCTGTCCACCATTAGGCCCTGGCTGGGGCAGTCCTAGTTCATCCTCACTAATGCAGCCAGCCTATACACAGAGCTGGAGAAGTATGGCTTCAAGTGAACTAGGGCACAACTTTTTCTCACACTGAATCTGCGTCCCAGCAAAATCAGCACTGAGCTGTACTGGCAAGCCCCCCCGCCTCCATACATACCAGACCCAAGGGATTGCTAGCTCTTGCTGGGTATCATGCACATTGCCTGCACTTTAGCCCATGTTTCCCTCTGATGGTTCACAAGGTCAAAGCTCCCTTCCAGCTACAGAAACACCACTTTGCCTCCTCTCTCATCCTGAATCCCTTATTGTAGTGGATGAATCTCAACAAAGCAATCAGAGCCTTCTACCCTAAGAGGCTCTGAATTCTGCCTTCACACTCCTGTATGTCGGATTGCCCAGCTAATCAGAATTACCCACATTGCATGGAAATAATATCTTACCATTAACAGCTGGGTTGAGCTCTTACTTGGCATCATGGGGGAGAAAGAGGAAGAGAATGAAGCTAAGCACAAGTATCTCCGGAAATAGAACCTGACAGGATGGGAGGGTCATGCTTCTTCTCCAGGGGCCTCTTATCAGCCAGCAACAGCAGCAGCAGGTGTCCCAAGCTTAGAAGCAGTTCCTCATCTCTACTCCACTGGGACTCCTGGTTGCTGCCTCTGCTCCTGGGTGTTATAGATTCTACCTGGTCATGGCAGAGTTAGATGTCCTGAAGCCAGTGTGTTATGGGGCAACATGGAATGACCTGGAAAGTCTGCACCCATGCAGAGGACATCTGGAGAAGCCCTAGGTCCTTCTGTGACCCTGGCTAACCTTACCACATGCATGGTCTGTGGTGTTGGGCATCATTCATTGCCCCAGCTCTGAATGTTCATGGGGTTGGTGAGGTGTGAATTCAAGAGAATGGGACCAGGCTAGGCGCTGGGGGTACAATGGATGACATACAGTTCCTGGTCTCAAGGAGGCTCCAGACAAGTGAATAAGGGATTATTATCCCATCTGGGGCTATGCACGACTTCTCAGAGATGCCACTTTCCCTCTTTCCTGGGACCCCAGAGTACTTCTCCTTCCTAAAGCACAGATTTTAGGAGGACCAAAATCCCACTATTTCCCTCTGAGGCTCTAAATCTTGCTTGAAACCCTCCTGTCTCTACAGTCTGCTGACTGTGCACCATGGTTCTTCCTCAGGGGTGTCCCTGCCCAGGATAACAGCAAAACTCATACAGCATACATTGCTTTGCTCAGGCAGAAGTGGTACATCTGCATGTCCTGCATTCTGAGGACTCCATTACTGGCAAGTCCCAACTCTCCTGGGCACCAGGGACCCCCCCACCCCATGCCATAGCTCTATACTCCCCAAGCAGCCCCACCTTCCCTAGCAGTCACCCCCTGTTCCTTCTGGCCACTCTCAGGGTCTTCCACGTGAGACTCATCCTAGGCCCTGGCTCAGGCTGTCCTGCCTGCTGAGAGCTTCCCACTCTTCCCTGTCTCACCACTGCTTCTTAAACCCCTACTCATCCAACATGGCCCTCCATGAAGGCCACTTGCATTGCTACTATCCATGAGTGACAGCATGACACCCACCCCCTCCAGCACCAAACCAGAGACCAGAAGCTCATCTTTGACACCCCCAATCTAATGAATAATCAATTCATGCTGATTTTGACTCTACTTCTTGAATCTCTAGGTAATATCCCTTTTCCTGTCCCTCCTCCCCCCTCCCCAAGACCACTGCCTTCTGGATTTAGACAGTCCTGTGTTTGCATTGTTTCTGCCACATCCTGGAAGTATGACTTCAGGAAAAACATCTCTCTAGGCCTCATTTTAATGGACTATAAAACAGCTCTATTAACACTTTCTACCTCATAAGGTTGGCATTTAGACGAAATAACATAATGTACTTTATACATAATGCATGGCTTAAAGTAAGTCCTCAATAAGTGTTAGCTGCTGTTATTGCTATTGTTCTTACTATAATTACCATCATTCGTACCTTAGTATCTCCCACCTGGGCTACAAGCCTTCTACCTGGTCACTCATGGAGAGTGACCACAGCAGTGTGGAATCATCCGTGGCCACTGTGGGAATATTTGTCCCTTGAAAACAGCTGATGATGAAAGAAGGCACCAAAGCAGAACAGCCTCATAACCATGCACAGACATCTGCTATGAGATCATTCCTCTCCCTATAGTAAGAGTTTCCAAGGGGCCCAGGCAGAGATGTGGTATTCTAGGGATGGAGGTCCCTTGGAGAGCATCGAATTCAATTTCCTGATTTTATTCAGCAGGTCATGGATGTTTAAAAAAATTCCTGATTTTAGGATGGCAAAACTGAGTTCTTGTGAGGATAAATGGCTTGCTTATAGCCAATTTTCTTTTACAAAAATTTATCTGGGCTACTCTGTATTTAGCCCTGTGCTTGAATCCAAGCTTTTCAGCTGACACACAACCAGTCAGGGGAAGAGCTTGGATTCAAACCCAGGTTTCCACTAAATCACACCATCTCCAGACAGAGGAGCAGTTCACTAAAGATAATGCTTACATTCCCATGTGCTACCCAAAGGGAAATAGCCAGGATTCTGTATGACCAATAAATCATCATGAGAAATTCTTTCAACCAGAAGCTGGAATGTGAAACACCAAGTTGAACTGTCAGAAAGACACAAGCAAGAAGACTGGAAAACATTTAGTACAAATACAAATAAGAACACTATTATTTCAAGCTTTCAAGCTGGCAGTTGCCCTTTGAACACATAACACAAACTGGTCTCAACACGAACTTGCTCAGTGTCAAAGTAGGAATTTTGCAACACACCCTACAGTTAACACTCACTTTTCCCCTCAACACCTAGACTCTTAACAGAATCAGGATTTGGGGAGAAAGGAAGGTTGACAATAAATTGTCATTTTATAAATGGTGAAACTAAAGCTTAGAGAAGTAAAGTAATAAGTCACAGTCCATTATAAATGTCTGGATACCCTTTCCTCTATGCCATAGGGAAGCAATTTAAAAAAATTAAAAAGATGTTTACCTAAGGCTTATATGGGAGGTGTATCCCTGTGCATTACTTAGAAAAGTCCCCCCAGAATGTTTTTTATTTTTCTTTTTTAGAGACAGGGTCTCGCTATGTTGCCCAGACTGGTCTTGAACTCCTGGGCTCATGCAATCTGCCACCTCACTTGGCTTGTTTATTAACCTTTTATGGGTCATGAGCACATCTCCTGAATCTACTGAAACCTGTGAATTCTCTTCCCAGAAGTGATTCCATAAGGGCAGGAACATAACTTTACATATAATTTTAGCTCACCCATGTAGCCCTTGGCAATTCCTGAGCCACAGCAACGAAAGAAAACTTGCCTTAAAGTGTTACAGTGATATGAAATGATTCAAATCGGCTTTGCAGACACTGCCCAAACCTGAAAACTTTCTATAGGAGGAGGCTGTATGCATAACAAGTGAAAAATAATTATGATGCTGTTTTTTAGTATTTGAATCAATGCATGAAGTTATTATTTGTCAGTATGTACATGCAGGTTAAATAAAATGTATTTACAACGCAATGGTATAGCCAGATGATATTCAACATTTATATTTCCAAGCTGTTCTAGCAAATGGTTCTAGCAAATGGGCCCCAGCACTACAGATATCCTAAAGACACATTACAAGAATCACCAGCCCGTCTGCCTTCATCAGAGCCTCTCACATCCTGTCCCAACATCATGTTCAGTTAACGCGAATTCTTACTTTAAGAAGGCACAGAAAACATTTACACTGTTTATTGTAATTTAAACATCTGCAATTTACCATGATATCTCTTCCCACCTACAGGAAATATATTGCATTAATATTGCAGCATTAAGTTGAGTTTCTAATAATATAATTTGCATGGGAAGAATATGACTACCCCAAAACTTGCCTGCTAAGCGTCCATAAATGCTTCCTTTAACTCAGAGGACCTGGAGTTCTGCTAGAAAATTGAATCCGTGTTCAGCAGGCTTTCCTTCCTGGTGACCTCTGCATGCCCCACAGGCTACCCCTGCCTATTTTACACCAGAGTTCCGCAAGTGAGGCACTAAAGCTGGATGGTAACACGAGCTGGCTATAGCTGCAAATAGCAACAGGCCTGCCATGAGTGAAGGTCCAAATATAGACTTGCTGTGGCTGAGTTGCCACTTCTTACTACTCAAGTATCACCAGGAGAGGTCACATGCTGTGCTCTGAGTTACTTCCTGTGCTGTGAGGGCTTTTAGACTTGTGGCTCTACCATGGGTCTCAGATGGCTGGTCATGTGGAGAGGGCTGAGGACTGTCATGGCAAGGCCAGGAAGGAGATTCTTTTTTGAGACGGAATCTTGCTCTGTTGCCCAGGCTGGAGTGCAACGGCACGATCTTGGCTCACTGCAACCTCTGCCTCCCGAGTTCAAGCGATTCTTCTGCCTCAGCCTCCTGAGTAGCTGGGATTACAGGCACCTGCCACCACGCCTGGCTAATTTTTGTATTTTTAGTAGAGACGGGGTTTCACCATACTGGCCAGGCTGGTCTCGAACTCCTGACCTCATGATCTGCCCACCTCAGCCTCCAAAAGTGCTGAGATTACAGGGGTAAGCCACCACACCGGGCCTGGAAGGAGATTCTTGAGAGCCCTTGGGCTGTGCGCCTTCCACCAGGGCTTTCCTGGGGGCTTCTTCCAAAGTGTTCTGGGTAAGCACAGCTCTGGAGGCAATCAAATGCAACTTTATTTTTTTCTCCCAATATTCCTTTAAACTGTACTCCAGGTGGGAATTATTGCCCTCTTTGGATGAAAATCCAGCAGACCCAATGACTTTCTTCTCCCTCTTAGGTGACACATAGTCCTAAGGTCACTTGAAGTCAGCATCTCAAATTCAGGAATTGAATGTCCAGTTCAATACATTAATCAAAAAGCCAAACCTGGTTTAGCCAGTGTTAAATCTTCTCCCTTTCCCAGAGTGGGCCTCTTTAGCAGGAAGCCTGCCCTGGAAAAGGAAGCATGGAGTTGGCCTCTCCTCCCCACATTCCTCCCAGAGATGCTGGTTTAGAAGCCAGGGCAGGAGGGCTGAAGCCATAAGATGGCTTCTATTTGAGTAGACATCAGAGTGGGTACCAGCCTCAGGCTCTCTGGGCCTGGAGTATGCTTAGCTCTGACTCTCTCATGGGGAATCTCTGGGGATTCCCACTGTGGGGCCAGGATTCCCATCACTTGATTCCCCTCCCTTGACTGAAGCTATTCCCATTATTGGAGTGCAGCAGTTTGAGACTGGCCTTGGCAACATGGGGAGACCCCCATGTCCACAAATAAAAAAATTAGCTGTAAGTGTTGGGGCATACCTGTAGTCCCAGCTGCTTGGGAGGCTGAGGAGGGAGGATTGCTTGAACCTGAGAGGTCAAGGCTACAGCAAGCCCTGATGACACCACTGGACTTCAGTCTGGTGACAGAGAAAGACCTGTCTCAAAAATTAAAAACAATCATGTGGAGCTAGGTATGGCAGTTCATGCCTATAGTCCCAGCTACTTCAGAAGCTAAGGAAGGAGGATCTCTTGAGCCTAGTAGTTTGAGGCTGCAGTGAGCTGTGACTGCGTCACTGTACTCCAGTCTGGTGACAGAGACCCTGCCTCTTAAAAAACATAATAATACTAATGATAATGTGGATACCTGTTTTTTAAATGTAGGAAATGCCATTAGATATTTTTAAGTGGGCTGTGCCTGTAAGGCTTATTTGAACCCTTTCACATCACTGTATAGCTAACACTTTAAAGCAAGTTTTCTTTATCTATGGCTCAGGAATTGCCAGGGGCTACATGAATGAGTTTCTATAATTATATGCAAAATTATGTTTGTGTCCTTATGGAATCACTTCTGGGAAGAGAACTCACAGGTTTCAATAGATTCTCAGAGGTGCTCATGAACCATAAAAGGTTAAAAAACATTTTTGGGGCACTTTTCTAATTAAATCACAGGACACACTTCCCATATATGCCTTAAGCAAACTTTCTCTTTTTTTTACTTGCCACGGTATGGCATAGAGATGGGACTATCCAGCCAATACATTCATTATGGACTGTGATTGATTATTTCTCTAAGCTTTAGTTTCATAATTTATAAAATTACAATTTATTGTTACTATTCTTTTCTTCCGAAATTCTGATTCTGTTAAGAAATTGAAAGAGTCTAGGTGTTGAGGGAAAAAGAAAGTGTTAACTGTGGGGTGTGTTGCAAAACTCCTATTTTGATGCTGAGCTCACAGACCAGTGTAACAGTGTAATCTCTCTCTCTCTTCTCTCTCTCTCACACACACAAACACACACACACACACACACACACACACACACAGTGTAGTAGTCAGAGTTGTCCAAAGAAACAGAACCAATAGAATGTATACATATATGGAAACAGATTTATCATAAGGAATTGACTCATGTAATTATGAAGACCAAAAAGTCCCAAGATCTGCAGTTAGCAAGCGGAAGATCCAGGAGAGCCAATGGTGTGGTTCTAGTCCAAAGGCCAGCAGGCTCAAGACCCTGGAGAGCCAATGTTTCCATTTGAGTTGGAAGGCAGGAAAAAAACCCATATCCCCACTTGAAGGCAGTTAAGCAGGAAGAATTCTCTCTTATTCAAGCTTTTTGTTCTATTCAGACCTTCAATTGTTTGGATGAGGCCCACTCACACGAGGGAGGGCAACCGGTTTTACTCAGCCTACTGACTCAAAGGTTAACCTCATCCAGAAACACTATCATGCACACACCCAGAATAATGTTTGACTAAACACCTGGTGGCCCAATCAAGTTGACACATTAAAATTAACCGGCCGGGTGTGGTGGCTCACGCCTGTAATCCCAGCACTTTGGGAGGCTGAGGCGGGTGGATCACTAGGTCAGGAGATCAAGACCATCCTGGCTAACACTGTGAAACCCTGTCTCTACTAAAAATACAAAAAATCAGCCGGATGTGGTGGCGGGCACCTGTAGTCCCAGCTACTCGGGAGGCTGAGCCAGGAGAATGGCGTGAACCTGGGAGACGGAGCTTGCAGTGAGCCGAGATCGTGCCACTGTACTCCAGCCTGGGTGACACAGCGAGACTCTGTCTCAAAAAAAAAAAAAAAAAAATTAACCATCATACATATATATACATATGCTATAGACAGTTTATATTCCCCTAAAATTCCCATGTTGAACCTAAATCCCCAATGTGATGATATTTGGAAATGCAGCCTTTGGGAGGTGACTAGCTCATGAAGGCAAGCCCTCATGAATAAAATTAGTGCCGTTACACTGGGGGTCCCAGAGAGCTCTGCCATGTGAAAACTCAGTAAGAATACAGGTATCTATGAACCAAGAAGCAGGTCCTTCCTTACCAGATACTGAATCTGCTAGTACTTTAATCTTGGACTTTCCAGCCTCCAGAACTATGAGAAATAAATGTTTGTTGTTTATAAGCCACCCACTCAATGGTATTCTGTTATAGCAGCCTGAATGGATTAAGACATATATTAATATACATAGAGAGCATAATTTTCTTTTTTCTTTTCTTTTCTTTCTTTCTTTCTTTCTTTTTTTTTTTTTTTTTGTATTTTTAAGTAGAGACGGGGTTTGGCCATGTTGGCCAGGCTGGTCTCGAACTCCTGACTTCAAGTGATCCGCCCACCTCGGCCTCTAAAAGTGCTGGGATTACAGGTGTGAGCCACTGCACCCAGCCACCCACGACACTTTATAATGAGAAAGATTGACAATTTCCTCTTGAAAAACCAAATAGATTAGAAAACTAATAGAAATGACAACACAGTATAAAACAGACAGTAAAAAGATATAATGTGAGGAATATACAAGAAAGATATTTAAAACAGACTGTTAAAAATCATAAGTAAATCATATTAGTTAAAATAGTATATTAAAAGTAGGGGAAAATCAATCACTTCAGTTAAAAGGTTATCTCTCCAAGAAGACTGAGTGACTGAGTCCCAGGGCCCAATCCCCAACCCTCACACTTGCAGCAGGCATAAAAGGGGAGGGACCTTCAGACAAAGGCATCTTTCCACCTTCAAGTTGCATTCCACAGAGGTTCCTAGATTTCTTGAGGTCATTTTCAAGGCAGAGAGATGCCCTAACTAGAGCTTTAGCTTGGCCCTGATGTTTTTGTTTGCTTATTGTTTACCCTTGAGGATAACAGCAAGTACAAAATCTGATTCCAGTTTTTCCCAGCTCAAAACCTTCACACACGCTTTCACTTGTTCCCGAATCAACACCCCACAGGCCTTGCTTCGGCAAAGGGCTCCTGATCCCAGCTTCCTGGCATCTGCCTCCTTTCCTCCCCCCATTACCACCACCTGTCTCAGTGCACTCCCAGGATGGGAGCGGACATGGACTGTATTTCTCAGTCTACACTGCACATTTCCTAGGCAGAGAGTAGGGCCATCTTGGTACTTGGTGCAAGAACAGATCTAGCTCCACCCTGACATGTAAACTGGATTTCCTGATATCTCCTTAAAGAGGCCTTCAGTAGCCAGGTGGTCATGTCGAGCCCGAGTGTCGGTGTATCTTAAGTTTGTCTGGGCCTCCGTTTCCTTAACTCTAAAGTGAAGAGTTAGAACACAGATTGTATTTAAACACCCTGGTTGGGAGCTGCAGTGCCCTGAATTCCTCCTCTAACTCCACCCCCTCAATACTGACACACAGCCGACACTCAATAAAAGTTTGTTGAATTGACAAAAATAAATTTGTGGCTTCTTGCCCAGTACTTGACACTTAGAGGCCCTCAATAAATGACTATCAAGTTTATGTTTCATTTCCCCAGCACATTTGTGACATTCTCAAGGGCGGGAACCATGTACTCAACAGGGCCCTGATGATAGAAAAGGAAATCAGCTTGGTCCCTGGGAGACTAAGACAACAACAACTCGCCGATTCAACAGATATTTTTCCAACGTCCTTAGGTATTGGGTGGAAAAGGTGAGGCAAGAGCTGTATTTCCTAGACTCCTGAACGGGTTGCGAGATGATTGACTCCTGAGGGAGACCTTCTCACCTTTTCATTGGTTGTCGCTGGCCCTGTCGTCTATCACCCAACCAACCCCGAACACCTCTTGTAAGCCCCACCTCCGGGTCAGCCAATTAGAAGTGCCGGGGGCCAGGGCGCTACTGGGTCACTGACGCGGTTTCGATTCCAGTGAAAAATGCTCTGGTTCGGACTGTCCAGTGACAGGCGGTGCGAGGAGGCCAGGCCCTCGCCCGCCGAGCCCTAGGGCCGCTGCCGCCGACAGCCATGGAAGACGAGCAACCCGACAGCTTAGAAGGCTGGGTGCCTGTCCGGGAGGGCCTCTTCGCCGAGCCCGAGAGGCACCGGCTGCGCTTCCTGGTGGCTTGGAACGGCGCGGAGGGCAAGTTCGCTGTGACTTGTCACGACCGCACCGCGCAGCAGCGACGGCGGCGCGAGGGGGCCCGGCTGGGGCCCGAGCCCAAACCCGAGGCAGCCGTGTCCCCGCCCAGCTGGGCCGGCCTGCTCTCGGCCGCTGGGCTCCGCGGCGCGCACCGGCAGCTAGCGGCGCTGTGGCCGCCTCTGGAGCGCTGCTTCCCGCGGCTGCCGCCGGAGCTGGATGTGGGCGGCGGCGGCGGGGCCTGGGGTCTGGGGCTCGGGCTGTGGGCTCTGCTGTGGCCGGCGCGCGCGGACCCCGGCGAGGCGGCGCTGCAGGAGCTGTGCGGGCAGCTGGAGCGCTACCTGGGCGCGGCGGCCGACGGCTGTGGCGGTGCCACAGTGCGCGACGCGCTCTTCCCGGCTGAGGGCTGCGCGGCCGACTGCGAGAGCCCGTGCGAGTTCCGGGAGCGGGCCTTGCGCGCGCGGTGGGTCGAGGCGGACGCGCGACTGCGCCAGGTAAGAGAGGCCGGGCCGCCGGCGTTCGTCCGCGCTTCCGTGGCCTGGGAACCTGTGGGAGGCTCCCCCGGCGCCGAGAGCCCTGGCTGACGGCTGACAGGGAGGAGCCGGCGGGCGGAGAAGGCCGCGGGCTCCCCGGTGCCCTCACCTGCGCTGGACCGCTGCGGGAAACCGGCGGTAGCTCCGGGAGGGCCTGCAGAGAGGACCAGCGAAGTTAGAGCCTAGTGTACTTGCAGCTCGGAGCTGGACTAGGCCCCCAACCTTTGCCCTGAAGATGCTGGCAGAGCAGGATGTTGCAACGGGAAATGCCAGAAATATTGCAAGCAAAACTGAAAACAACCCATCCATATAGGAAAGAATAACACGGACTAAATGTAAGCAATTCCAAGTCTGTGTATGAGGGAACGTCGCGAATGGGATAGAAGAAATGGCTTTTAGGAGATAGGGTGTTTTGTTTTAAGTAATACATACTTAGTCACATGGAAAGCCGGCAGAAAGTGAACTTTATTCATCAGTTTGAAATAACCGCATTAGTGCCCTTTTAAGCTTGAAAGAGGTAGTTTGAGAGAGAGTAATTATTTGAGTGGTAAAGCTACTGAACCTAAGGGGATGGGGAAGTACAAGTTCATAGAAGGGTTTAGGAGAAAATATGCCTTCTAAATCCACACCCACAGTTTACTAAGGAGAGTCAGGCTGGAGTCTCGGCTCACTGCTGTTATTAACCAGAATGGTTTTTTTCTGTGCATTCTTTTGAGGAAGGGGAGGTGAAGAGAAGAATTCAGCCTAAGCTAAATATAGAATAAGCTTTCTAAATTAAAATGATTTTATAAAAGGAGCTCATTAGTGGGGTCATTTTGTACTGTGGGTTTTATGTGTAAATATCTACACACCCACTTCTCATGTGTTGATTTCACTTTATGAGGAAGCCACAGGGGAGTTTCAGGCCAGTCAGCGTTTGATCTTCAACTTTATCATTTTCACCTTAGGATATGAGGTGAAACCCACAGGGGAGTTTCAAAAATGGTATCATTTTGAATCGGATTTGTTTTTTTACACACTCGGTTTCCCATAGAGATAGGTGGTTTCTCCTTAAAATCGAACATTTATATGATGTATTTTACTGTAGTTACTATCAGAAAAGTTATAGTTTTCCCAAATTTAAGTTTCACTCTGGGGTACTATAGCATGAATGTAGTTCATACTGTTGAGCTAGCTGTTCACATTAGTGTAGTTCACATATTTATTTGGAACTTAAAAATGGGTTGGGAGGGGAAGCTTCAATTCAAAACATGTCCAAATATATAATTTTAATATTTACTTTATATTTAGAATAGAAAAGCAATTGATTATAGAATTAGATCAATTGCTAGTATTGCTAGGATATATAAAATGAAGCTGAATGTTTTAACTCTGGAATTTTTCTGAGTAGTCTAAGAAATAAGGCTGAAGTGCATCACTTGCCTTAAGTTTACTTTTGCGTGTGTGTTTTAATTTTGTGCAGCGAGGCTTTCACTTAAAAAAAAAAATAATATTACCTGGATAAAAAACTACAGCTGAAAGTAGATCACTTTATCCTCAAGCAGAAGGATGGAAATAGAAGAATTTAAGAATGTATTAGTTGAAAAAAATCCATATTATTTTATTTTATTTCTCTTGTGGGAGTAAAATAATTTCCTACCAAGTGAGTCCACCTAGATTATACACTGTTCAGTTTATTTTCTGCCTTGCCCCAGAAGCTGTAACCAGCAGATACTGGAACCACAGTTGAGGCTCTGTAAATGAGTTCACTGCTAAGGGCTTAATGGGACTATTAACCTGGGACATGAAGAGAAACAACATGCTGAAGTACTTGGAGACAGCTCTGTAATATTTTATGAGTTCTTTTTTTTTTTTGGGACGGAGTCTTGCACTGTCACCCAGGTTGGAGTGCAGTGACGCCATCTTGGCTCACTGCAAGCTCCACCTCCTGGGTTCATGCTGTTCTCCTGCCTCAGCCTCCCGAGTAGCTGGGACTACAGGTGCCCGCCACCACGCCCGGCTAATTTTTTGTATTTTTAGTATAGACAGGGTTTCACTGTGTTAGCCAGGATGGTCTCGATCTCCTGACCTCGTGATCTGCCCGCCTTGGCCTCCCAAAGTGCTGGTATTACAGGCGTGAGCCACCAGGCGTGGCCCTTAATGAGCTTTTAAAAAGGAATACAGCCTCACAAAACCTTTACAGTCAGAAAAGTCAAATGAAAAAATATCCACAACCTCAAACCTTCTTTTGGGTCCTTTCCGCTGCATACTTAGCGCATAGTTGAGATTAAGTTTTGCACTCTGCCTCTCCATTTAATATTATAAAAGTCTCCTTTTTCTTTTTTTGAAATGGAGTTTTGTTCTTGTTGCCCAAGCTGCAGTGTAATGGCGCTATCTCTGCTCACCTCAACCTCCGCCTCCCAGGTTCAAGCGATTCTCCTGCCTCAGCCTCCTCAGTAGCTCGGATTACAGGCATGCGCCACCGTGCCCAGCTAATTCTGTATTTTTAGTACAGACGGGGTTTCTCCATGTTAGTCAGTCTGGTCTTGAAGTCCTGACCTCAAGTGATCCACCCACCTCAGCCTTCCAAAGTGCTGGGATTACAGGCGTGAGCCACTGTGCCTGGCCAAAAGTCTCCATATTATTAAACAGTCTTCAGAAGCACAGTGCTGAATGACTACAGTAATAATATTCTGCCATGGATATATCATACTTTACTTAACCATTCTTGTTTTATTGGGCATTTTTGATGGAGGAGGATAACATTTTCCTATTTAATCAATATTTAAAATTGATATATTAAAAGTTGAGAACATGAAGGTTTCTTTAGTTTAGTTTGTTGGGTATGTATTAAATATACTGTCCTGATTCGAGCTTTATTCACATTTGCTTTCTAGGTTATTCAAGGACATGGAAAAGCCAACACCATGGTAGCATTAATGAAACTGTACCAAGAGGAAGATGAAGCATACCAGGAATTAGTTACTGTGGCAACCATGTTCTTCCAGTACTTATTGCAACCATTTAGGGCTATGCGAGAAGTTGCAACTTTATGTAAGCTTGATATTTTGGTATGTTTTTTTTTTTTAATTTTTATTTTATCAGATTCACATTTGTCATATATTATTTCCTTATTTATACTTAATGTTCAGTTGCTTTTTGTTTGGGTTTGCCCTTATATTTATTTATTTACTTATTTATTGATAGAGATGAGGTTTTGCCATGTTTCTCAGGTTGGTTTCGAACTCCTGAGCTCAAGCAGTCTGCCCACCTCGGCCTCCCAAAGCATAGCATTACAGGTGTAAGCCACTATGCCTAGTTCACCCTTATGTTTAAATATTGAATTTATATTTAACATTGATAGAAAATGAAGACATTTACGTTGGTCATCTTAATAGCTTAAGATTCCTACAGATTTGAAAGAGTTAAATGTTTTTTCTGGCAATGAATTTTTTTTTTTTTTTTTTGAGACAGGGTCTCCCTTTGTCAGCCAGGCTGGAGTGCAGTGGCATGATCTTGGCTCACTGCAGCCTCCTCTAGGTTCAAGCAGCTCTTCTGCCTCAGCGTCCTGAGTAGTTGGGATTACAGATGTGCACCACCATGCCCAGCTAATTTCTTTTGTATTTTTAGTAGAGATGGGGTTTCACCATGTTGGCCAGGCTGGTCTTGAACTCCTGATCTCAAGCGAGCCACCCGTCTCAGCCTCCCAAATTGCTGGGATTACAAGCATGAGCCACTGAGGCCGGCCTGATGAATTGTTTTTGATGTGATGTTTATTTGCTTCAGCTTGTTTTCCTCTAAGGACTCATGCAGATTTCTTAAAATAGGATGAAAATTTAAATAGCAGGACCCTAGATTGTAATTCAGTAACTTAAATTTTAGTAAATGCTGTTATTGCTCTTGCTTCATTGAGCCATCAGACAACCTTGTGACACCATTCAGAAAAGGCATTCTTATTCCATTGTTACAAACGAATCTAGAGTCCAGAGGAGTTAAATAGCTTGCCTTGGGTCTCAACAATGGGAATCAGAAGACACCTAAGAGGTCTCTTGATTTCTTCCCCCTGCACTGGGCCATCTTTCCACATATAATCTCATGACCCCTGCCAGATGATTGTACTATAAAAATAGTATCACATTTAGATGAAACTCATGCCACTCTAACCTGTGGATAAAGTTGTTCTGTTCATTATTTTGAAAGTCTATTATTTGGAGAGTCTACTTCTTGCATATATTTTTCCTTTTTTCTTTTTTGAGATAGAGTTTCGCTCTTGTTGCCCAGGCTGGAGTGCAATAGTGCAATATTGGCTTACCTCAACCTCTGCCTCCTGGATTCAAGTGATTCTCTTGCCTCAGCCTCCCGAGTAGCTGGGATTACAGGCGTGTGCCACCATGCCCAGCTAATTTTATGTTTTTTTAAGCAGAGACGGGGTTTCTTCACGTTGGTCAGGCTGGTCTCGAACTCCCGACCTCAGGTGATCTGTCTACCTCGGGCTCCCAAAGTGCCGGGATTACAGGTGTGAGCCACCATACCCTGCCTGTATTTTTGCTTTCTTTAAGTACAGCTGTTTTAAGATATCATTCACAGATTAAAGATGTATAATTCAGTGATTTTTAGTATATTCAAAGTTGTGCAATGATCATTACTATGTAATTTCAGGACATTTTCACCTCCAAAAGAAACCCTGTACCCATTAGTCACTCCAATCCCTGGGCAACCACCAATCTACTTTCTGTCTCTGTGGATTTCCCTACTCTGGACATAGGAACAGCATTATTCAATATGTGGTCCTTTCACTCATCTCAATGTTTTCAGGGCTAATCCATGTTGTAGCAAATATCAGGATTTCATTTCTTTTTATTGCTGAGTAATATTCATTGTGTGAATATATCACATTTTATTCATCAGTTGATGGACATTTGGGTTGTTTCCACTTTTTGGCTACTATGAATAATTCTGTGAATGTTTGTGTGTAAGTTTCTGTGTAGACATATGTTTTCATTGCTCTTGTGTACATACTGAGGAGTAAGATTGCTGGGTCCTATGATTACTCAATGTTTAACCTTTTGAAAGACTGCCAGATGGTTTTCCAAAGTGGTTGCATCATTTTATATTCCCAAAAGCAGTAAATGAGGGTTCCAATTTGTCCACATTATCACCAACACTTGTTATTGTGTGTCTCTTTGGTTACAGCCGTACTAGTGGGTGTGAAGTGGTATCTGGTTATGGCTTTGATTTGTAATTCCTTGTTGGCTAACTTGTACATATTTCTTATGCTTTGTAGAAGAGAAATTGCAAGTTGGATGACATAGCAGCACATGTCTTACTTCAGGCTGTTATAACAAAGTACCATAGATTAGTGGCTTATAAACAACAAAACTTTTTATCTGTTTTTTTTTTTTTTTTTTTTTCTTGAGACAGAGTCTCGCTCTGTCGCCCAGGCTGGAGTGCAGTGGCCGGATCTCAGCTCACTGCAAGCTCCGCCTCCCAGGTTCACGCCGTTCTCCTGCCTCAGCCTCCTGAGTAGCTGGGACCACAGGCGCCCGCCACCTCGCCCGGCTAGTTTTTTGTATTTTTTAGTAGAGACGGGGTTTCACCGGGTTAGCCAGGATGGTCTCGATCTCCTGACCTCGTGATCCGCCCGTTTCGGCCTCCCAAAGTGCTGGGATTACAGGCTTGAGCCACCGCGCCCGGCCACAAAACTTTTTTTCTCACAGTTCTGGAGGCTGGGTAGTCTAAGATCAAGGTGCTGGCAGATCCAATGTCTTGTGAAGGCCAGTTTCTTAATTTGTAGAGGACTGTCTTGCTGTGTCTTCATATGGTGAAGAGCAGAGAGAGAGAGAGATCCTGTGTCTCCTCTTCTTTTTATAAGGGCATGAATCCCATTCTTGAGGGCTCCACCTCATGACCTAATTACCTCCCAAAGGCCCCATCTTCAAATACCATCACACTGGAGATTTAGACTTCAACATATGCATTTTGGGGGGACCCAAACATTCAGTCCAATACCAGTACGTTATAAGCATGAATATACAGATATTTTCTTTTAGATGATTATATTACATATCCCTAAAAGAAGTAACAACAACAGCTAACACTTAAGTGCTGTGTTCCAGGCCCTATGCTGTGTGCTTGACAACACAGATCACTTATTTAAACAATTGTGTATTATTATTAATAGAGAGAAGCATAATTCGACAGCATTCCTCTCTAGAAAAAGTTATTCTAGGCATGTGAAGTGAAAGTAGGTTTTTTTTTCCCTTTATGCCCCAGAGTGTCCTTTTGTCTTCAGGTGGTGCTCAACTTAGAACCTTATTCATATGCAGTAAGGGACTGCTGAATGAATGAAAATTTAATTGACTGAGTAGTAGTATAGTTAATCCATGTGACCAATTTCCTTTCAATTTCCTAATGGCTCTACATAACTATTAGCTGTTACTAAGACAGTTTTCCCTTCTGTCTGTAGAAGTCCTTGGATGAGGATGACCTAGGTCCTAGAAGGGTAGTTGCCCTGGAGAAAGAAGCTGAAGAGTGGACCAGACGGGCTGAAGAAGCTGTTGTCTCTATTCAGGATATCACAGTGAATTATTTTAAGGAGACAGTAAAATCATTAGCAGGTGATAATTTAAAAAATGCTATACAAAGATACATGTAATTGATTGTCATTTTATTCAAATACCATTTGAGTCCTTCTTACTCACTAGGCACTATGTTTTCTCGGTGCCGAGAATTCAGTGTCAAGCATTAAGAGACATTGCACAGTCTGGTGAAGGGAGAGAAATCTTAATTATTCATTGAAGCACATGGAAAATGGTAGTGATAATAAATGGCACAAAGAAGAGAGACATGGGGCTCTGAGGGTCTGTGAGAGAGAAATTGGGCTTGATCAGGGTGGTGGTCACTGAAGGCCTCTGAGTAGTGGTGCTTGTCCCAGTATCTGAAGGGTAAATGGAAGATGAGAGAAAAGAAAAAGTGAGGAGTGTTCCAGGCAGAAGGAATAGCACTGGCAAATGTCCCCTGGCTTGAGGGAAGTTGGCAAGTAGGAGCTTAAAGAAAACCTGCGGGGCTGGATCACAGAGAGTGTAGGACAGTGTGGTGTGAGGGAAAATGCTGGCAAGACAGGCAGGGGTCAGACCATGCAGGGGCTTGTGGGCTGGGTGAAGGACTTTTTTTTAAGTCTTAAATAATTGTTGATAAAAACACCAAATAGGAAACAATGTCTATCAGTTTGTTAAGTTATGGTACATTCATAAAACAGAAAACTATGTAGCTGTTAAGCATGATTCTTGATTTTTTTTATGAGTGGCAAGAGTTTCTGATATATTGTGCAGAATCAACAAGATAATAAAGCAGAATGATGATCCTGGTTTTTTGGTCAAACTATCCATATAAGCCTGTCTGTCTAACTAGACATAGAAACAATATGGAAGCAAGTGTGCCAAAATATAAGAAGCAGTTGCCTCAACTAGGTGAGATCATGACTTATTATTGTCTTTTTAAAAATGGAATGCCTAAAATTTTATATCAATGGCCATGTATTATTTTTATAATAATAAAATTAATAAAACAATTTCTTTTAAAAAGGATGTTCTGCTGGTAGAATGGAGGTGTGATAAATGTTTCCCTTTTTAATGAGGTGTAATTATATTTTATTTTTATAATCCAACAGTAATGCGGAAAGAAATGGAACAGGATGCGAAGAGATTTGGCCAGGCTGCCTGGGCCACAGCAATTCCCAGGTTGGAAAAACTTAAGCTAATGCTAGCTCGAGAGACTCTGCAACTCATGAGAGCGAAAGAGTTGTGTTTAAATCACAAAAGAGCTGAAATTCAGGGAAAGGTAAGACAAAGATAAATGTAACTTTGTTTTAAAAATACACTTATTTTTTTAAAATTTTGTATAAATAAAGGATACAAGTGCAGTTTTGTTCCATGGATATATTGTGTGTGGTGAAGTTTGGGCTTTTAGTATAATCATCACCTGTATAATGTAATTGTACCCATTAAATATTTCTCATTCCCCTCCCACCCTCTTACTGTTCTGAGTCTCCAGTGTCTATTATTCCACACTGTCTGTCTATACACATTACTTAGCTCCCACTTATAAGTGAGACCATGTAGTAAAGCACACTTTTATTTTTAGATAGCACTTTTCTTTCCAGGCATCGTTAAAGAGCTGCTTTTCTTCACTTATTCCAACACCATCTTCTACGGAAGGTTAGACATAGTTTTCCTTTGGTTAAAATGTTTCAAAATACCATATTGTAGGATTCACTTTATAGTAACACTGAGCTCAGTATTGAAGTGGGTACTGTACTTGAAAATCAGTCCAGCAATGTTTTCAGTAGAACTTTAAAATAATCAAAGAGATACTTCACTGAAGGATCATAGTCACTTAAATTTTTTCCTATGATCTTATGACTTTAAAGCAGAAAACACTGTAAACACCTGTCTTAGTTGGTTCAGACTGCTATAACAAGATTAAATATCACAGATTGGGTGGCTTAAACAATGGCCATGTATTTCTCACAGTTCTGGAGGCTGGGAAGTCCAAGATCAAGGTGCCTGCAGATTCACTGTCCGGTGAAGATCTTCTTCCTGTCTGGTAGACAGCTGCCTTCTTAACTGAGTGCTCATATGCTCATATAGCCTTTCTTCTGTGTGTATGTTTAGAGAGAAAGAAGGTGATCCCTGTCTTTCTCTTCTAATAAGGGCACTAATCCCACGACGGAGGTGCTATCCTTTTGACATAATCTGAACTTAATTACTTCCAAAGGACCCACCTCCAAATAACATCACACTGGGAGTTAGAGTGTTAACATACGAAATTTGGGGGGACACCAATATGCAATACATAATAATACCTCATTGCCGTTTATGTTTCTCAAAACCTAAATGTTTTCCTCTGTTTCAAGGATGATATAAAGTATTTGCATCACTAGATGAAATGAAAGTATTTCTTTCCTATTTGCTTTTTTATATTTAGTGCTGAACAAGGAATAGAAAATAGCTATAATGCTTCTAAAGTTTGTTTTTAATATACTAATTTATTTTAACTTACTTTTCTTTTTTCTATGAAAATAAGATGGAAGATCTTCCAGAACAAGAAAAAAATATAAATGTTGTAGATGAATTAGAAATACAGTTTTATGAAATTCAGTTAGAACTATATGAAGTTAAATTTGAGATATTAAAAAATGAAGAAATACTGCTTACTACACAGTTGGACTCCCTTAAAAGACTTATAAAAGGTAAAATTTATATTTAAGTATATAGATTACAATGTTTAAATTATAAATTTAAGGAAATACCATATTATCAATTACTTTTTGTAAATTATAACATCTGAAAATTTCCTAAAGTTTTCCTTCAGTGGTTTAATTCAAATAATATATTCATTGTTAACACATAGCAAAACAAAGAAAGAAAAATGATTATTACCCTAATCCCATCATCTAGACATGCTTAGTGGTTGGCTGGGCACAGTGGCCCATGCCTATAATCCCAGCACTTTGGGAGGCTGAGGTGGGTGGATCATTTGAGGTTAGGAGTTCAGACTAGTCGGGCCAACATGGTGAAACCCCGTCTCTACTAAAAATACAAAAATAACTAAACCCTGTCTCCACTAAAAATACAAAGTCTGGTGTGGTGGCACGTGCCTGTAATCCCAGCTACTTGGGAGGCTGAGGCAGGAGAATGGCTTGAACCTGGGAGGCAGAAGTTTCAGCGAGCCAAGATTGTGCCATTCCACTCCAGCCTGGACGAGAGAGCAAGACTCCGTCTCAAAAAGGAAAAAAAAAAAAAAGAGAGACACTTAGTGGTAACAATTTGCTCTCTAACTTTGTAGATTTTAAAATATGCTGATATAGAAAAATACAAATTTTTAACCAAAACTAACCAAGTGCAGTAACATCTTTTTAAAAAATTTTTAGTTTTTTGGCCGGGCGCGGTGGCTCAAGCCTGTAATCCCAGCACTTTGGGAGGCCGAGACGGGCGGATCACGAGGTCAGGAGATCGAGACCATCCTGGCTAACACGGTGAAACCCCGTCTCTACTAAAAATACAAAAAACTAGCTGGGCGAGGTGGCGGGCGCCTGTAGTCCCAGCTACTCCGGAGGCTGAGGCAGGAGAATGGCGTAAACCCGGGAGGCGGAGCTTGCAGTGAGCTGAGATCTGGCCACTGCACTCCAGCTCGGGCGACAGAGCAAGACTCCGTCTCAAAAAAAAAAAAAAAAAAAAAAAATTTTTAGTTTTTATGGGTGCATACTAGATATATATATTTATGGGTTACATGAGATATTTTGACACAGGCATACAATGCATAATAGTCTTCTTCATTTAATACATAATAACTGTCTTTCTATTTCAGTGAATAATAAAAGTATCAACATTTTAATGGCTGCATAGTATTCCATTTTATGGATATACCATGATTTCCAAATTTCAGCTGTTTTGAACAGTAGTGTAGTGAACTTTCCTTTACCCATATCTTTGAGTATAGGACAGATTATTTCCTTGGAATAAATTTTTAAGGATGGAATTATTGAGTCAAGGGCAATGTATATTTTACATTTTGATACATAACAATACAATAATCATCTGAGATACATTTTTCCTCACCTCTGTATTATTTTCTGATTTCTAAATTTCATACTACATAATGGCCCTCTAGATAGGTTGTACATTTAAAATGATGCTCCCAGGCTGGGTGCGGTGGCTCACGCCTGTAATCTCAGCACTTTGGGAGGCTGAGGGGGCAAATCACTTGAGGTCAGGAGTTCAAGACCAGCTTGGCCAACGTGGTGAAACCCTGTCTCTACTAAAAATACAAAAATTAGCTGGGTGTGATGGTGGACGCCTTTAATCCCAGCTACCTGGGAGGCTGAGATAGGAGAATCGCTTGAACCTGGGAGATGGAGATTGCAGTGAGCCGAGATGGCACCACTGCACTCCAGTCTGGGCAACAAAGTAAGACTCTGTCCCAAAAAAAAAAAAGAGAAAAGAAAAAAGATGCTCCCATCAGCAGAATATGAGTGTGTATGTTTCCCAGACTCATGCCATTCTTTTGCATTTTTGTTTACTTGACAGAGGAAATGACAGTCTTCCAGTTTTCATTTATTATGAGTGAATATTGAACAAAATTTTATATGTTTATGAGCCATTTGTACCTATTTTATGAAATGCCTCTTCATAGTCTTTGTCCATTTTTCTTTGGAATATTTCCTTTCCACATTAAGAATAATATCCTCTATTTTCTGTCATATGTTACAAATAATCTCTCCTTGTCATTTGCATTTTCTTGCCTTTCAGAAATATTTAATTTTTATGAAGTCACATTTATCAATTTTTTTCCCCTATGGCTTCTGCTTTTAGTATTTTGTCTGGCAATATTCTCCTATCCCAAAATTATGTCAGTATATACTTATGTCTTCTTTTCGTATGTTTATGATGTGGCTTTTTAAAACATTTAATTCTTTAGTCCAGGTGGAATTTATTTTGATTGTGGTAGGAACTGAACCTTTCCCTCAAATTGTTAAGCAGTCCCAATCACTGATTTTAAAAACATTTTCCCTAAATGTTTAACATTTCTCAAGCTAAACATTAGATTGACTTTGGTCTGTTTCTGAGTTGTTCTCCTCCATTGGTTTGTGAGTGGCTCTGCTGCTGGCTCCATACTGTTCCCATGACTGTACCTTGGAAGCACATTTTAGGGTCTGATAAGGCAAGTTAACCCCGCATTACTTCTCCACAAGTTTTCTGACTGTTTTCACTCCTTTATTCTTCCAGATGAAATTTAGAATCAAGTTCAAAACAAAAACTCGTTGGAATTTTGATTGTGATTTTGCTTAAAATTAGAGATTACTTTGGGGAGAATAGTGGTCTTTGCAATTTTGAATCTTCCTACCCAAGAACATGGTATGTCTCTCTCCATTTATTTAAATCTTTTTTCCTAAATTTCCTCCAAGTTTAATAAAGTTCTTCACATAGATCCTGAACTTTTAGTTTAATCCTGAGTATTCACAATTTTTTGCAGTAGTTTCAGGTTATAAGCATTTTACATATTTAGGGAAAAAATTACATTAAAAAAGAAGTTAATCTGGAAGGATGCATGCCAAATTGTTCATAATGTTTTTCCTCTGAGAATGACTCAGAAGGTTTGGGGAAGGAGCAAGAAAATTTCACTATTTATTTTATGTACTTCTGGAGGGTTTGAATTTGTTACAGTAAGCGTGACTTTAAAAAAATCGATATGTAATCAAGATTAAATATGACTAAGGCATCTTAATAATATATTGCTGGTAGAATATAAGTTGCCTTTCTGGAGTGCAATTTGGCAGTGGGTATCAAGATCCTTTTATCTGCTAAGGAAGTGATAAAAAGTGTACACAAAGATTTATACAGAGATGTTCATCGCAGTGAAATGAATAATAATGGAACATTGGAACAGCCTAACAACATGGATTGCTTAGAGAATACTATGCTGCCATTAAAATTTATCTTTAAAAAAATTTTTTTTAATTTTTTTTTTGAGACGGAGTCTTGCTCTGTCGCCCGGGCTGGAGTGCAGTGGCCAGATCTCAGCTCACTGCAAGCTCCGCCTCCCGGGTTCATGCCATTCTCCTGCCTCAGCCTCCCGAGTAGCTGGGACTACAGGCACCCACTACCTCACCCGGCTAGTTTTTTGTATTTTAGTAGAGACGGGGTTTCACCATGTTAGCCAGGATGGTCTCGATCTCCTGACCTCATCATCTGCCCGTCTCGGCCTCCCAAAGTGCTGGGATTACAGGCTTGAGCCACCGCGCCCGGCCTTTTTTTAAATTTTTGGAGATGGAGTCTTGCTCTGTTGCCCAGGCTAGAGTGCAGTGGCATGATCTCGGCTCGCTGCAACCTCTGCCTCCCAGGTTCATGCTGTTCCCCTGCCTCAGCCTCCCAGCTAGCTAGGATTATAGGCACACACCACTGTGCCCAACTAATTTTTGTATTTTTAGTAGAGACAGGGTTTTGCCATGTGGATCAGGCTGGTCTTGAACTCCTGACCTCAGGTGTTCCGCCTGCCTTGGCCTCCCAAAGGGCTAGGATTACAGGCGTGAGCCACGGTACCTGGCCTAAAAATTTATTTCCATCCCATGGAAAATGTTCTTTTAGAACTCCATTGATATGTGTAGCTATGTAAGTAGTATGTGTATGTATGTGTGCTTGTGTATATATCTATATATACATGTATATGTACATGCATCCACTACTTACATGTATATACACACATATATGTAGTCATGTATATACACACGTATATTTTTTATATATGTTAATAGTTCTCAGTGATGAGATTACAAGTGATCTTTATTTTCCTTACATTTAAAAAAATGCAATGCATTTTTAAAAATAATAAAATGTGTTTTAAACAATCATTAATACATTTTTAGAGAAACAGAATGAAGTTGTCTATTACGATCCATGTGAAAGTCCAGAGGAACTTAAAGTCATTGACTGTGTCGTGGGGCTGCAGGATGATAAGAATTTGGAAGTGAAAGAACTCAGAAGGCAGTGCCAGCAGCTGGAGTCTAAACGGGGCAGGATCTGTGCCAAAAGAGCCTCTCTCCGGAGTAGAAAGGTAGATACGCTCAGAGCAGCTTTCTTTTATTTTCTCTTCCAGAAATTTATTCTTGTATGAAGGATAAAGAGGTACTGAAATAAGGTTTTTACCAACACAGTGATTACTTTTCCGTACTTATCCATGGCTTATGTACTTATGTACTTATCCATGGCTATAGTTAAAATGCTTTTAAATGTTTTTCTTAAAAATATTTTTTTTTTCTTTTAGGATTTAAGCATTTAGCAAATCTCAAGGTTTTAATTTATTCATTCAACAACTATTTGTTGAACGCCCATTGCATACACAGACACTTTATTTTTATTTTTTTGAGACAGTCTTGCTCTGTCAGCCAGGCTGGAGTGCAGAGGCATGATGTTGGCTCATTGCAACTTCTGCCTCCTAGGTTCAAGCAATTCTCGTGCCTTAGCCTGCCAGGTAGCTGGGTTTACAGGCACGTGCCACCACGCCCAGCTAATTTTTGTGTATTTTGTAGAGACGGGGTTTTGCCATGTTGGCTAGGCTGGTCTTGAACTCCTGACCTCAAGTGATCCACCCACCTTGGCCTCCCAAAGTGCTGGGATTACAGGTGTGAGCCACCGCCCCTGGACCACAGGTACTTTAAAAACCACAATAGGTAGAAACTCTATTTCTAATAACCAACTGTAACAATTCTAAATATATTTTACTGTAAATTATTGAGTACACAAAACAATTACAGATAATATTCAGCTCACCTCAGACCTTATATTTGGTGATTTTTTCTTAATTTTTAAAAATCCATGAATACATAAAAAGATAACACTAAGAAATTTAATTTTTTCCGGCAGAAAAGGAAGCTTCTATATATCATTTTTATACAGACTTTTATATGTATTTACTCATATTTACTATACTTTTCTCCTTTTTTTTTTTTTTTGAGACGGACGGAGTCTCGCTCTGTCTCCCAGTCTGAAGTGCAGTGGCGCGATCTCGGCTCGCTGCAACCTCCGCCTCCCAGGTTCAAGCGAGTCTCCTGCCTCAGCCTCCCATGTAGCTGGGATTACAGGCACCTGTCACCACATCCGGCTTTTTTTTTTTTTTTTTTTTGTGATGGAATCTCGCTCTGTCACCAGGCTGGAGTGCAGTGGCGTGATCTCGGCTCACTGCAACCTCCGTCTCCAGAGTTCGAGCGATTCTCCTGCCTCAGCCCTAGAGTAGCTAGGATTACAGGCGCACGTCACCACACCTGGCTAATTTTTGTATTTTTAATAGAGATGGGGTTTCACCATGTTGGCCAGGCTGGTCTTGAACTCCTGACTTCAGGTGAGCCACCTGCCTCGGCCTCCCAAAGTGCTGGGATTACAGGCGTGAGCCACAGTGCCCGGCCACATTCGGCTAATTTTTTATTTTTAGTAGAGATGGGGTTTCACCATGTTGGTCAGACTGGTCTTGAATTCCTGACCTCAAGCAATCCACCTGCCTCAGCCTCCCAAAGTTCTGGGATTACAGGCGTGAGCCACTGTGCCCAGCCTACTATTCTTATTAGAATTAAGAAAACATGAAAATTGTGACTTTTGTAGCTTACAAAAATGTTAATTACTCTTCCATCTAAATACAAATACTTAAAAAAAACTTGTCTAGGTGCCATGGTTCATGCCTGTAATCCCAGCACTTTGGGAGGCTGAGGTGGGAGAATCACTTAAGACCAGAAGTTCGAGACCAGGGACAATACAGTGAGACCTCATCTCTATGGGGCGCACCTGTAGTCCCAGCTACTCAAGAGGCTGAAGCAGGAAGATCGCTTGAGGCCAGGAGGTCGAGGCTTCAGTGAGCTATGATTGTACCACTGCACTTCAGCCGGGGTGATAGAACAAGACCCTGTCTCTAATAAAAAATAAAAATAAAAAACTTTGTTAGAAGAGTATATTCTTTGTATGTTCGTGTTTAAGAATTGTACTTCTGGATTTAGGAACTGTTATTCAGAGGATTTGAAGATATACAGGCATTTGCCCTTTGCTCCACATTTCAGAAAACCCATGAACCCAGGAGTCTCCTTGGGCACTTCCATGGTGCTGTGGATGAAGAGATGCCTCCACCTCCTTGGCAGTGTTATATGTATATATATATAAAATGCTCCTGTGCCTTCTCTTATCCAGACTTGGAGCAGTAACCTTCACTCTAAAGATATAATCACTCCCCCACCCCATTTAGAGGAGCTCTTTCCACAGATTCTGGAAATGTTGGAATTTGGAAAGCACTCGGTTAATAGAATGGTAGTTGAGGTGAGCTCTCAACTTGGGTTCAGATCACAGCTTGGCCACTTAGGTAGCCACGTGACCTTAGGCAAATTACTTAAATCTCTTTTGAGCTTACAGTTTTCTCATCTTTTAAAAGAGGATGATAGGCCGGCACAGCACCCGTAATCCCAGCTACTTGGGAGGCTGAGGCAGGAGAATTGCTACCTGAGAGGCAGAGGTTGCAGTGAGCTCAGATCGCGCCATTGCACTCCAGCCTGGGCAACAAGAGCGAAACTCAGTCTCAAAAAAAAAAAAAAAAAAGACAATAGTGATAATAATACAAATTTCATGCGAGGATAAAGTATCATAAGGCACGAAAAGTACTTGGCATTGAGGCTAAAACCTACTCAATAAGTGTTAGTATTATCTGTGAGTATTACTGTATTATTTTTTACATAGATTAAGGATCTTATGTACATATAGCCTATTATATATTGGTATAGTGAGTGGTTAAGCACAAGTGAAACACAGTTATAATTTTTCAGGTATTTGTAGGTTGCCCTGCTTTTGTAGGTATGCTTGGAAATGTAATTAGTTTTTATAATGTTATGGGGAAATGTGTTTAAAACAATCACATTAAAACATTGTTGGGACACATCCCATTTAAGAGTGGGGGCTCCCTCTATGTCCTCTCACGGGTTGGTGGATTATTTTTCATCTCTTAAAGCACTCTGCTGGGAACAAATTATTTACATAAGCAGCCAGGCAACCCTCATCATAAACTGTGGAGGAGACAGTACCATTGGGCCGCACCAGAACTAATATTAATGAATGCCTTACATTATAGCCCAAAGGCAGTGCTTTTTTCTTTTAACCTTTTATGCTATACCAGGGTAATATTAAAAACCATGTAGGTGATTTGTATTATTCTACCAGGATCAGTGCAAAGAAAATCATCGGCTCAGATTGCAACAGGCTGAAGAAAGCATAAGATACTCTCGTCAGCATCACAGTATTCAGATGGTGAGTCTCCTCCGAAGGAAAATGTTCTGTGTTTGTGTAGCGTGACATGTAGGCCTAGACTTGTGGAAACTGGAATTGCGCTGCCCTGGACCTGCAGCTGTCAGCCATTTGCCTCCAGGCCTGCAGCCTGGGCGCAGCTTTGGGGTGGTGATGTTGGGGTACAGCCTCTTTCTTTGTTGAGACATTTTCTGTAGTGTTGAGCAATTTAGAAATATACATTTGTTTAAATATAGAAAAGAGACAAGATAAAAGAAGAGGAGCAAAAGAAAAAAGAATGGATCAACCAAGAACGTCAAAAAACACTCCAACGATTGAGAGCATTTAAAGATGTAAGTTCTATAAAAAGTCACCTCATCTACACTTCTGGGGAAATAAATGAAGACCACCCTAAAAAAGAGGAAAGTATAAAGTATTAAGAACAGGTCATGCAGAACGTGAACATTTAAAAAATACCACTATTTCTGGTATATCAATAAAAAACAACAAAAATAGAATATCAGTGATTCAAAACCCATGATATAAAATAATTACTGTTTTTGACATCACAACACGCTTGGGTTCCTGCTCTGCACTCCTGACTGAGTAGTCCTAACTGGCACTGGTGGTTTAGATTGGCAAGGAAAACTGAAAACTGTTCAACTCCCTTGACGTTAGCTGGCATTTCCCCTCATTTGTAATAAACAGTTCTTTAAAATGTTATCCAGGCAGCATTGTGATATAAGTGTAGTGAAAGTGCCCTGTTAAAAGTAAAATGGGTTGTTTTTTTTTCGATATCTACAACTTTCCTTTTTCTTTTTTTTTTTTTAATTATACTTTAAGTTCTAGGGTACATGTGCATAACGTGCAGGTTTGTTACATATGTATACTTGTGCCATGTTGGTGTGCTGCACCCATCAACTCATCAGCACCCATCAATTCATCATTTATATCATGTATAACTCCCCAATGCAATCGCTCCCCCCTCCCCCCTCCCCATGATAGGCCCAGTGTGTGATGTTCCCCTTCCCGAGTCTAAGTGATCTCATTGTTCAGTTCCCACCTATGAATGAGAACATGCGGTGTTTGGTTTTCTCTTCTTGTGATAGTTTGCTAAGAATGATGGTTTCCAGCTGTATCCATGTCCCTACAAAGGACGCAAACTCATCCTTTTTTATGGCTGCATAGTATTCCATGGTATATATGTGCCACATTTTCTTAATCCAGTCTATTACAGATGGACATTTGGGTTGTTTCCAAGTCTTTGCTATTGTGAATAGTGCCGCAATAAACATACGTGTGCATGTGTCTTTGTAGTAGAATAATTTATGATCCTTTGGGTATATACCCAGTAGTGGGATGGCTGGGTCATATGGTACATCTAGTTCTAGATCCTTGAGGAATTACCATACTGTTTTCCATAATGGTTGAACTAGTTTACAATCCCACCAACAGTGTAAAAGTGTTCCTATTTCTCCACATCCTCTCCAACACCTGTTGTTTCCTGATTTTTTAATGATTGCCATTCTAACTGGTGTGAGATGGTATCTCATTGTGGTTTTGATTTGCATTTCTCTGATGGCAAGTGATGATGAGCATTTTTTCATGTGTCTGTTGGCTGTATGAATGTCTTCTTTTGAGAAATGTCTGTTCATATCCTTTCCCCACTTTTTGATGGGGTTGTTTTTTTTTTTCTTGCATATTTGTTTGAGTTCTTTGTAGATTCTGGGTATTAGCCCTTTGTCAGATGAGTAGATTGCAAAAATTTTCTCCCATTCTGTAGGTTGCCTGTTCACTCTGATGGTAGTTTCTTTTGCTGTGCAGAAGCTCTTTAGTTTAATGAGATCCCATTTGTCAATTTTGGCTTTTGCTGCCGTTGCTTTTGGTGTTTTAGACATGAAGTCCTTGCCCATGCCTATGTCCTGAATGGTACTACCTAGGTTTTCTTCTAGGGTTTTTATGGTATTAGGTCTAACATTTAAGTCTCTAATCCATCTTGAATTAATCTTCGTATAAGGAGTAAGGAAAGGATCCAGTTTCAGCTTTCTACTTATGGCTAGCCAATTTTCCCAGCACCATTTATTAAATAGGGAATCCTTTCCCCATTTCTTGTTTCTGTCAGGTTTGTCAAAGATCAGATGGCTGTAGATGTGTGGTATTATTTCTGAGGACTCTGTTCTGTTCCATTGGTCTATATCTCTGTTTTGGTACCAGTACCATGCTATTTTGGTTACTGTAGCCTTGTAGTATAGTTTGAAGTCAGGTAGCGTGACGCCTCCAGCTTTGTCCTTTTGACTTAGGATTGTCTTGGCAATGTGGGCTCTTTTTTGGTTCCATATGAACTTTAAAGCAGTTTTTTCCAATTCTGTGAAGAAACTCATTGGTAGCTTGATGGGGATGGCATTGAATCTATAAATAACCTTGGGCAGTATGGCCATTTTCACGATATTGATTCTTCCTATCCATGAGCATGGTATGTTCTTCCATTTGTTTGTGTCCTCTTTGATTTCACTGAGCAGTGGTTTGTAGTTCTCCTTGAAGAGGTCCTTTACATCCCTTGTAAGTTGGATTCCTAGGTATTTTATTCTCTTTGAAGCAATTGTGAATGGAAGTTCATTCCTGATTTGGCTCTCTGCTTGTCTGTTACTGGTGTATAAGAATGCTTGTAATTTTTGCACATTAATTTTGTATCCTGAGACTCTGCTGAAGTTGCTTATCAGCTTAAGGAGATTTTGGGCTGAGACGATGGGGTTTTCTAAATATACAATCATGTCATCTGCAAACAGGGACAATTTGACTTCTTCTTTTCCTAACTGAATACCCTTGATTTCTTTCTCTTGCCTGATTGCCCTAGCCAGAACTTCCAACACTATGTTGAATAGGAGTGGTGAGAGAGGGCATCCCTGTCTTGTGCCAGTTTTCAAAGGGAATTTTTCCAGTTTTTGCCCATTCAGTATGATATTAGCTGTGGGTTTGTCATAAATAGCTCTTATTATTTTGAGGTACGTTCCATCAGTACCGAATTTATTGAGCGTTTTTAGCATGAAGGGCTGTTGAATTTTGTCAAAAGACTTTTCTGCATCTATTGAGATAATCATGTGGTTCTTGTCTTTGGTTCTGTTTATATGCTGGATTACGTTTATTGATTTGAGAATGTTGAACCAGCCTTGCATCCCAGGGATGAAGCCCACTTGATCATGGTGGATAAGCTTTTTGATGTGCTGCTGAATCCGTTTTGCCAGTATTTTATTGAGGATTTTTGCATCGATGTTCATCAGGGATATTGGTCTAAAATTCTCTTTTTTTGTTGTGTCTCTGCCAGGCTTTGGCATCAGGATGATGTTGGCCTCATAAAATGAGTTAGGGAGGATTCCCTCTTTTTCTATTGATTGGAATAGTTTGAGAAGGAATGGTACCAGCTCCTCCTTGTACCTCTGGTAGAATTCAGCTGTGAATCCATCTGGTCCTGGACTTTTTTTGGTGGGTAGGCTATTAATTGTTGCCTCAATTTCGGAGCCTGCTATTGGTCTATTCAGGGATTCAACTTCTTCCTGGTTTAGTCTTGGGTGAGTGTAAGTGTCCAGGAAATTATCCATTTCTTCTAGATTTTCTAGTTGATTTGTGTAGAGGTGTTTATAGTATTCTCTGATGGTAGTTTTTATTTATGTGGGGTCGGTGGTGATATCCCCTTTATCATTTTTTATTGCGTCTATTTGATTCCTCTCTCTCTTCTTATTAGTCTTGCTAGCGGTCTGTCAATTTTGTTGATCTTTTCAAAAAACCAACTCCTGGATTCATTGATTTTTTGGAGGGTTTTTTGTGTCTCTATCTCCTTCAGTTCTGCTCTGATCTTAGTTATTTCTTGCCTTCTGCTAGCTTTTGAATGTGTTTGCTCTTGCCTCTCTAGTTCTTTTAATTGTGATGTTAGAGTTTCAATTTTAGATCTTTCCTGCTTTCTCTTGTGGGCATTTAGTGCTATAAATTTCCCTCTACACACTGCTTTAAATGTGTCCCAGAGATTCTGGTATGTTGTATCTTTGTTCTCATTGGTTTCAAAGAACATCTTTATTTCTGCTTTCATTTCGTTATGTACCCAGTAGTCATTCAGGAGCAGGTTGTTCAGTTTCCATGTAGTTGAGTGGTTTTGATTGAGTTTCTTAGTCCTGAGTTCTAGTTTGATTGCACTGTGGTCTGAGAGACAGTTTGTTATAATTTCTGTTCTTTTACATTTGCTGAGGAGTGCTTTACTTCCAATTATGTGGTCAATTTTGGAATAAGTGTGATGTGTTGCTGAGAAGAATGTATATTCTGTTGATTTGGGGTGGAGAGTTCTATAGATGTCTATTAGGTCCGCTTGGTGCAGAGATGAGTTCAATTCCTGGATATCCTTGTTAAGTTTCTGTCTCGTTGATCTGTCTAATATTGACAGTGGAGTGTTGAAGTCTCCCATTATTATTGTATGGGAGTCTAAGTCTCTTTGTAAGTCTCTAAGGACTTGCTTTATGAATCTGGGTGCTCCTGTATTAGGTGCATATATATTTAGGATAGTTAGCTCTTCCTGTTGGATTGATCCCTTTACCATTATGTAATGGCCTTCTTTGTCTCTTTTGATCTTTGATGGTTTAAAGTCTGTTTTATCAGAGACTAGGATTGCAACCCCTGCTTTTTTTTGTTCTCCATTTGCTTGGTAGATCTTCCTCCATCCCTTTATTTTGAGCCTATGTATGTCTCTGCATGTGAGATGGGTCTCCTGAAGACAGCAGACTGATGGGTCTTGACTCTTTATCCAGTTTGCCAGTCTGTGTCTTTTAATTGGAGCATTTAGTCCATTAACATTTAAGGTTAATATTGTTATGTGTGAACTTGATCCTGCCATTATGATATTAACTGGTTATTTTGCTCGTTAGTTGATGCAGTTTCTTCCTAGCCTCGATGGTCTTTACATTTTGGCATGTTTTTGCAATGGCTGGTTCTGGTTGTTCCTTTCCATGTTTAGGGCTTCCTTCAGGGTCTCTTGTAAGGCAGGCCTGGTGGTGACAAAATCTCTAAGCATTTGCTTATCTGTAAAGGATTTTATTTCTCCTTCACTCATGAAACTTAGTTTGGCTGGATATGAAATTCTGGGTTTAAAATTCTTTTCTTTAAGAACGTTGAATATTGGCCCCCACTCTCTTCTGGCTTGTAGAGTTTCTGCCGAGAGATCTGCTGTCAGTCTGATGGGCTTCCCTTTGTGGGTAACCCGACCTTTCTCTCTGACTGCCCTTAAGATTTTTTCCTTCATTTCAACTTTGGTGAATCTGGCAATTATGTGTCTTGGAGTTGCTCTTCTGGAGGAGTATCTTGGTGGCGTTCTCTGTATTTCCTGAATTTGAATGTTGGCCTGCCCTACTAGGTTGGGGAAGTTCTCCTGGATGATATCCTTAAGAGTGTTTTCCAACTTGTTTCCATTCTCCCCCTCACTTTCAGGCACCCCAATCAGACGTAGATTTGGTCTTTTTACATAATCCCATACTTCTTGCAGGCTTTGTTCATTTCTTTTTCTTCTTTTTTCTTTTGGTTTCTCTTCTCGCTCATTTCATTCATTTGATCCTCAGTCGCTGATACTCTTTCTTCCAGTTGATCGAGTCGGTTACTGAAGCTTATGCATTTGTCACGTATTTCTCATGTCATGGTTTTCATCTCTGTCATTTCATTTATAACCTTCTCTGCATTAATTAGTCTAGCTGTCAATTCTTCCACTCTTTTTCAAGATTTTTAGTTTCTTTGCGCTGGGTACGTAATTCCTCCTTTAGCTCTGAGAAGTTTGATGGACTGAAGCCGCCTTCTCTCATTTCGTCAAAGTCATTCTCTGACCAGCTTTGATCCGTTGCTGGCGATGAGCTGCGCTCCTTTGCAGGGGGAGATGCGCTCTTATTTTTTGAATTTCCAGCTTTTCTGCCCTGCTTCTTCCCCATCTTCGTGGTTTTATCTGCCTCTGGTCTTTGATGATGGTGACGTACTGATGGGGTTTTGGTATAGGTGTTCTTCCTGTTTGATAGTTTTCCTTCTAATAGTCAGGACCTTCAGCTGTAGGTCTGTTGGAGATTGCTTGAGGTCCACTCCAGACCCTGTTTGCCTGGGTATCAGCAGCAGAGGTTGCAGAAGATAGAATATTGCTGAACAGCGAGTGTACCTGTCTGATTCTTACTTTGGAAGCTTCCTCTCAGGGGTGTACTCCACCCTGTGAGGTGTGGGGTGTCAGACTGCCCCTAGTGGGGGATGTCTCCCAGTTAGGCTACTCAGGGGTCAGGGACCCACTTGAGCAGGCAGTCTGTCCCTTCTCAGATCTCAACCTCCGTGTTGGGAGATCCACTGCTCTCTTCAAAGCTGTCAGACAGAGTCGTTCGCGTCTGCACAGGCCTCTGCTGCTTCCCCTGTTATTTTTTAGCTGTGCCCTGTCCCCAGAGGCGGAGTCTACAGAGACAGGCAGGTTTCCTTGAGCTGCTGTGAGCTCCACCCAGTTCGAGCTTCCCAGCGGCTTTGTTTACCTACTTAAGCCTCAGCAATGGCGGGCGCCCCTCCCCCAGCCTCGCTGCTGCCTTGTGGTTAGATCCCCGCAGACTGCTGTGTTAGCAAGGAGGGAGGCTCCTTGGGTGTGGGACCCTCCCGGCCAGGTGTGGGGTATATTCTCCTGGTGTGCCCGTTTGCTTACAGTGCAGTATTGGGGTGGGAGTTACCTGATTTTCCAGGTGTTGTGTGTCTCAGTTCCCCCGGTTAGGAAAAGGGATTCCCTTCCCCCTTGATCTTCCCAGGTGAGGCGATGCCTCGCCCTGCTTCAGCTCTCGCTGGTCGGGCTGCAGCAGCTGACCAGCACCGATTGTCCAGCACTCCCTAGTGAGATGACCCCAGTACCTCAGTTGAAAATGCAGAAATCACCGGTCTTCTGTGTCACTCGCGCTGGGAGTTGGAGACTGGAGCTGTTCCTATTTGGCCATCTTGCTCCGCCCCTCTCTCTTTTTTTTTTTTTTTTAAAGTATATACTTATGAGGATAATGTTATTTTTTATGCCCTCTGTTACAGGCCTACATTTGTATTTCCTCCACAAAATGATCCTGAGTCCGTAATTTTTTTCCTATTTCTTGACTTTATTATTAGAGATAAATTCATTTAATTAAAAAAAGCTGCTATGAAGATTCAAAAAATAATTTTTTGCTTTATTATTTTTAATTGACACATAACTGTACATATTTATGAGGTATAGTGTGATATTTTGATACAGGTATATAATGTATAATGATGAAATCAGGTCACCTCAAACATTTATCTAACGGTAAATAGGTTTTTTAAAACAATGTAAGTAGGGAGTCAGGCACGGTGGCTCACGCCTGTAATCCTAGCACTTTGGGAGGCTGAGGCGGGCAGATTGCTTGAGGCCATGAGTTTGAGACCAGGCTGGGCAACGTGGTGAAACCCCATCTCTACTGAAAATACAAAAATTAGCCGGGCATGGTGGCACATACCTGTAGTCTCAGCTACTTGGGAGGCTGAGGCACAAGAATCACTTGAACCTGGGAGGCAGAGGTTACAGTGAGCCAAACTTGTACCACTGCGCTCCAGCATGAACAACAGAGTGAGATTCTTCTGTCTCAAAAAAAAAAAAAAAAAAAGTAAATAGGGGCTTAAGAATATCATTGAATTTACTGACTATAAAACATAGACCTGCCTTCATTCCCCAGCCCTATCACAAAGACCCAAGTTTGTTGTAGCCCCAGAAAAGGAAATAACCCACTTTGTCCCAGAAAAGATTCTGGAATAGGTATCTGATGCTTTTCATATACCCGGCACCATGCTAGGCACTTCACATTCACTCTCACTTAGTTCTTGAAACAGCCTTGTGAGAGAGCTTCATCACCACTTTACAAATGAGTAACCAAGGTTCGGAATAGTTGGTTACACAATTTAGTTCAAGGTTAAACAGCAGCAGTCGAAGCCAGGTCTTACTCCAGGGCCACATAGGGCTTCTCAGCTTGGGCAACACATCCAGATCCTCTGGAGAGCTTCTTTTATGTACTAAGGCCCATCCCCACCCACAGAAATTCTGATGTGACTGCCCTGGATTGGGGCCTGGGTGTGAACTGCAGTGGAAAGCATGAATTGAAGGAGCTGCCTGAATACTAGATAAATGCAGAGCCAGTGAGGTGGAGAGGAACTGGCTGGTCGCCATCACCAAGAGAGTTTCGATGAACAGAATGGAGTCAGGGTACAGGAAGGGATCCAAGGGCAGCCAGCCCGTCTCCTCAGCCCTCACTCAGATCAAGGAATTGTTTGGCAATACAGAAGATTACTTTTTTGCGTGTGGGTGATATGAAAATGGGAGGGGTAGGCAGATTTAAAATGACAGAATCAGGCCTCCTAAGCTCCCAACGAAACTGGAACAATTAGTTAAATGCTAACATGTTCACCCAAAATTGCGATACATTACTGGTTTTCTAGTCCAAAAAAGCTCTTATGGAGGTATGCGCTTGCATGGGGTGACAGGAAAGTTTGTGTGGCTTAAATTTTGGGTAAAAGAATTTGAGAATTCAGTTTCCTTCAGCTTAATGAGCCACCTGTGTGACAAAAGCTTGTGGGCTTTTGGGATGTATGGACAGTGGCATCCTGTGTAGAATAAGGGAGTTCTGTGTTTACCAAGAAGTGCCACCCTTAAAGGGGACATAGCCAGTTTGAGCACATTTGGAAGGGAGGAAGCAGGAGAGGGAGAAAACTAGAAATAAGATCATGTGATACATGGTATCTGTTGAGATCAAGGAAGTTTTTTGAATATCTGAAGGGCTGTGCGAGGTAAAGGATTTAATTTATCATGGGTGGACAGACTGCCTGTGCAATATAAGGCAGAACTCGGCCAGGCGCCATGGCTCAAGCCTGTAATCCTAGCACTTTGGGAAGCTGAGGCAGGTGGATTGCTTGAACCCAGGAGTTTGAGAACAGCCTGGGCAACAAAGTGAGACCCCGTCTCTACAAAAAAAATAAAGGCAGAACTTAACAGTCCAGAGTCACAGTGACATGCTACAGCCGGGATGCCACAGAAAGCATCCTTGGGTGGTTCAGGGAACCCCATCAGGGATGACCTGATCAGTTGGATGGAGATCAGTTGGATGACCACTGGCGTTTAGCCCTCTGGCCCAGTTTCTGGGATTCTAATTCTGCTGGCATGCTCTCTGACAGAAGGCTGCAGGACGGCAGCTGCATGGCTGTGTCTGCATCAGGGAGGTTTGGGGGCTTGTTGCCATGTTGCTATTTGTCCTGAAAGGAGTAGAATGTAAGGGAAATGGAAATACTCCTTGAGTTTATCATAGATTGCATGGTGTGTGTGTGTTTGCATTAACAGGGTCATGTTGAATGCATCCTTTGCCAGTTTCTTTAACTTAGGTTTTTGAGATATATTCATGTTAATATGTATAGAGCTAGTTCATTTTAATGAGTTCACAGTATTACATTTTATGTTTTATTGGCTAATCAGTGTCTTCTTTAGGGACATCCTCTCATGATTATCTCTTTGTGGGGCTAGGTTTTTCTTTATCAAATGAATACATGAAAGACCAGAACTTTTTCAATTTACATTTTCTTAATTATGAAATTAACTCTAAGCCTAAAAGTAAGAGAAAAGAAATATCCACAGGCTCTGTTATAGCTGCCACTTGGATGTCCACTGTGCTGGCATTCTTCATAGAACTTTTTTCATTTTTAATCGTAATACATATTTTATATCTGGTTTTCAGTGAACACTGTATCATCTGATTTTTTCAGATGTTTCAGGCGTTGTACTATTTCACTTTTTATGGCTTTTCTTTTTTTGAGACAGAGTCTTGCTCTTTTGCCGGCTACTTAATATTTTGAATAGATTTGTCATACTTTTTTCAACTAATATCCTATTATTTGTATTTTAGCATTTCTAATTTTCCATACTAAAAATTGATGATTATTTTCCTCTATATGTATGCTTTCGTATCTTCATTTTACTACAGAGAAGGTAACACTTGATCAAAGGATGTAAATGCTTATCTTTTAATCCATGAAAAATGGCTTCGGTAGCAAGGATGGCTGTACAAACAAGAAGGAGCCACTTTGTGAATTAGACCATCCATGCATAGAAACACATGTGTTTATAGATTTCTAGAAAGTTTCAGCATTTTGATGGTTTGCACTTGTGGCAGATTCCTCACCATGGTTTTTCATTTTCAGAAACGCCTAGCTCAATCTGTCCAAAACACCTCTGGCTCAGAACCCGTGGCTCCAAACCTGCCAGGCGACCTTTCCCAGCAGACATGCTTGCCAGCTTCCCAGGCGGTGTCAGTAATTCACCCGTCCTCTAGGAAAACTAGAGGTGTTCCCCTATCGGAAGCTGGTAACGTGAAAAGCCCCAAGTGTCAAGACTGTCATGGAAATATCCCTGTCCAGGTTTTTGTTCCAGTTGGTGATCAAACACATTCCAAATCCAGTGAGGAACTGTCACTGCCACCACCTCCTCCTCCACCACCACCACCCCCACCCCCTCCTCTCCCTGCTTTGTCCTCATCCTCTCAAGCTGCAACTCATCAGAACTTAGGCTTCCGGGCTCCAGTGAAAGATGACCGGCCACTTCCTCTAGTGTGTGAATCACCTGCAGAGAGACCACGTGACTCCTTGGAAAGTTTTCCATGTCCAGGTAATCCACTGGAATTCTGTCCCTGCTTCCCCAAGAGTTGTTAAGCTGTTGAAGCATTCTAGCTTCAGAAGCCATCATCTTCAAATGGAAATCATTTTTATAATTCTCTGTAGCTTTAAAATATTCCAGTATTCGCTGCCTTGAGTATCATTATTCTTTCATTGCAGTTAGTATAGTATAGCCTAAATCTGGTTTCATAAATTTTAATTCAGTTTGAAGAAACCATCTCTATACATTTAATGGTCACATGACTTGGGATTTCTGAGGTGGTTAAACTGTCAACCTATTTGAAGTTTCTTAAGACTTCAGTATGTATTTGATTTCTGCCATTGGAATACTTTTCAATACGGTTTTAAACTATGCTTACTGTTGCATCTCTGAGTCCTTTACAGAATCCAGTTTTTGTATTTTAAGTAGAATACTGGTTGGAAATTACTGTAGAAGCGTATTAGCCAGAATGTAGAAGGCTGTTCTTGCAGACTGACTAGCACACTGGGAACCCTTACTGTTGGAAGTCTTTCTAAAGTGTAATGGGTCAGAAAGAAAAAGTGGGCCACTTGTCTTGGCAAGTGCAGTACACTGAATGCTCTTGACAATTTCTTTAATAGGGCTATAGTTCTCAGAATTCGAATTATGGCTTTAGACATTAAGTTTTGAGGAGAATGGCCTAAATCTGCCTAGACTTGAAGCCTATTGCTTTGGGGTATGTGTGTGTGCACTTTAGAATATCCTAACAAAATTTATGTAAATTTGTTTTTAAAAGTATGCTTAAGCACCTCCACCTAAACTGTGCAAGGTTACTGTATTAGGTGTTATCAATGATATAACATTTCCAAACTGATTCTGGTTAATTGAGCAATCTGGCTATTCTGAGTTCAGAGCTTCACTGTACCTAGAACCAGGTACAAATGAAAATGTCCAAATACTAGGTGGAGACCCAATGGCCTGTTTCCATGGGGTTTGCAACAACTGTCCTGTGAATGAAAAGTAAAGAGTTTGCATGGCTGTGTCTAGATCGGACTTTGGAAGTGGGCAGATCTTTGTGGGGTGCCACATTCCCATCCTAGATTTAATGCACACGGTTTTGGGAAGTTCTGTTCAACTCACAAACACTGCTAAATCACAGGAAAGAAAAAGAAAGTGTGAATTTGCACCAGAGAATGCCCTTGATTGTGAAACTTGTCTCATTACCCCCAGAAGGAAATTGTAATAAAGAGGTATAGGTTTAAATCCAAAGCAAAATAGCCTTTTGTTAGCCACAGCATGGCCTTTCAATCCTGAACTAGAATTGATTATTAATCTTGAAGCCTTACCTGGAAGATCTCTAAATTAGTGGCCACAGTCAGGCCTGTCTCCAGTGGGCGATAAAAGATTTTACCCTCTCAGGGGTCTCCAGGTGCCAGAGTGAAAAATAGCTTCTCCTCACCAACGCCTTGAAGCTCTGATCTAATTTGTGTTTTGACAGCATTTCACATACTCAAAAATAAAGTATGTAAGCCACCTCAGGGTAATGTAGATGGAATTAAACACATTATATATAGAAAAATGTGCCAGTGCCACCCCTCCGGTGGTGGTTCATTGAGTTGCCGGTTAAAGTTTTATTTTAAGCCTTTTCATGTGTAGAAACCTACTCACTTCATTGTCATAGAATGAGTCATCACTGACTAATAGCCAAGACCGAAGTTAAATTGAGCAGGATAAAAATTTTTTAAAAAGATTTTTAGCTGGACAGGGTAATGGAGATACAGCTTCAGAGGTATCCTTCAGAGGTCATGTACAGTGGGTGAGACTCTTCCACCCCAGGCTACCGTAACTCTCTTCAGGATGGGAGGGACAGATCACATTTGTCTTGAAAAACAGTAATTCTAACAAAAGTTGTGCATGCCTGTTCCTGTCAGTGGCTATGGATTTGAAGAAGTTAGCAGAAAGAAAGTGGTTAAGCTAAAACATGAGCTATTCAGCTATCCTGGATTCAACCAGGAGGCTTATCTTTAGCAGGTAATCAAGGCATTTGCTTAACGAAGTGATTGTTTGTTTAAATCATGGTGTTAACTGATGTGAGATTTAACAATTTCATAGCAATAATGTTCTGGGAAGGGAATGTGTTTTCTTGATGGTACTAGCTCTGCTTACTCAATTTCAGGATCTATGGATGAAGTGTTGGCCTCCTTAAGGCATGGCAGAGCTCCTCTCCGGAAGGTGGAAGTGCCGGCGGTGCGCCCTCCCCACGCCTCAATCAATGAGCACATTCTGGCTGCCATAAGGCAAGGGGTCAAACTGAAGAAAGTTCACCCTGATCTTGGCCAAAACCTCAGCAGCAAACCAACTAGCAGCAGACACACTAGTGACCTTGAGAGGAGCATCAAGGCTGCACTCCAGAGAATCAAGAGGGTGTCTGCTGGCTCTGAGGAGGACAGCGACGAGCAGGACCCTGGCCAGTGGGACGGTTAGGCTCAAGTTCGACAAAGGTACCTGCCACAGTAGGCTTGAATAAAGTGGGTGAGGCTAAGACCTATTGAAAAGCACACCAACAGGGTGCTGGTAGATGGGCCACATAACAGCCCAGAAGATCAGCAGGGTCTTGTGTGGGATGCTGCAGCTTTTTTATTTTCTTTTTGTTTTTTTGAGATAGTCTCGCTCTGTTGCCCAGGCTGGGGTGCAGTGGCGTGATTTCGGCTCACTGCCAGCTCCGCCTCCCAGGCTGGGGTGCAGTGGTGCGATTTCGGCTCACTGCAAGCTACACCTCCTGGGTTCAAGCAATTCTCTGCCTCAGCCTCCCAAGTAGCTGGGATATTACAGGCATGTGCCACCATGCCCGGCTAATTTTTGTATATTTAGTAGAGACAGGGTTTCATCATGTTGGCCAGGCTGGTCTTGAACTCCTGACATCGTGATCCACCTGCCTTGGCCACCCAAAGTGTTGGGATTACAGACATGAGCCACCGTGCCTGGCCGATGCTGCAGCTTTTGTGTGACGCAGTGACTCTTAAAACTGGGGAGGGAAGTAGAAATGAGAGTTGCACACACCAGCCCATAGGTGGGATGTCAAGACCCAATCGGAAGTGTCGCTGGCCTAAGAGAAGAGCACTTATTTCTCACCATGGGTGATCTAGAATTGTTCCCTATTTCTGAAAGAAGTTTATATTACTCTGGTAAGCAGCACTATTAGACTACTGACTGTGGCCTCCTGTGTATATGGAATAGTGATTTCTCAGATTTATAGGTTTGAATGTGAATGTTATTTTATCAATAATCAGAATAAATTGCTTATATTCAGGAGTTATTTTAAATATTTAAATGAAATTTATTTTAGGCACCAAGCACTACATAAACTCATAATAAAGAACTATTTACAGTGCATTAGCATCACTCATGGGGTAATGAAAACATACCTTAGCTGCTGTAAAAGCAAAGCCTTCTGTGCCTGGGTGGGCTTAAAGTTTTTAATAAGGTTTTAGCTAAACATTTGTTTAAGTGAATACTAAGGATGGAGGAATAGTGTTATTTTCCTCAGGAACTGAGGTCTCATGCTGAAATATTTTCTCCCCCTTAAATTTTTAAAATCGGTAAAGGGGAAAGGACTGATGCCAAACAGTCCATTCATTTCTCAGACTGTGCGAGCATCCCCACTAACCTTGTCACCCTCACTCTGGTGATACTAATCCTGGGTTTCCACAGAACTAAAGGAATCTACCTCGTTTCCAAAGTCCTGATATAGAACAGAAATCTTCCTACCTCCAGTGTCTTTTTGTTTTTTTAAAATTTTTCTTGAGACAGTCTTGCTCTGTCACCAGGCTGTAGTACGGTGGCATGATCTCAGCTCACTGTAACCTCTGCCTCCTGGGTTCAAGTGATTCTCCTGCCTCAGCCTCCTGAGTAGCTGCGCGCCACCACGCCCAGCTAATTTTTGTATTTTTAGTCGAGACAGGGTTTCACTATGTTGGCAGGATGGTCTTAATATCTTGACCTCGTGATCCGTCCACCTTAGCCTCCCAAATGCTGGGATTACAGCGGTGAGCCACTGCACCCAGCCTTCCAGTGTCTTCTTAACTAACTCTGGCACACAGCAACGTGAGGGGCCTCAGTTGGCACAGCTGGGAGGGGCATGAGTCCCTTTCAGCAGCTGCAGCCTGGGCCTCCCTCTGTGGCATGGCCACTGCCAGGTTTCCTGGCCTGTCATGTGTGCTACCTTTTCAGAATGCAAATCCAACTCCTGTGTATGAATGAATGTGCCTCACTGTGCTGGTCTAGGCCTGATGGTCCAAGCCCCGACTCTACACTGGCCCCTGTACCCGCTGCTCCCACCTGAGTTCCCAGGGGTGTTCCAGTGGGGGATGCAACCTGCGGGCTACTCACTGGGCATCAGGTCCAGATCCCAGAGGCAGGTCCAATGGCTGTGCCCCAGGCCTCCTTCCCCACCACAGGCCAGGCTCAGCACAAACTTCCTAGGGAAAGAATTTGGAATTGAAAAAGTAGCAAAATCAGAACTTCGTGGGACTTTTCTTATGCTTATTTTGCAGTTTGGTATTATTTGTAATTACATATTTTTTTTATTATTGTTTGTAATTACAATATTTCACTATTTTGAGATACCAGCAAGCTTAATCAGGCTGAAATAATTCTCAGAATTCGCTTTCTAAGGGCTGCAAACACAAGAGGCCTTTGACAAAAGGATCCTTTTCAAAAGAACGTTCTCACAATAAAAGTTCCTGGCCCAGTTGTGTCTTCTGTGTATCAACACTTCTCTTCCTCTTCTGGAACCTTCTCTCCTTCCTTTCTCCCTTTTCCAGCCTGGCCTTGAAGTCAATCCAGACTTTGGCTTCAGGGAATTCGGAGCCAAGGAAGTGGGGACAAGTGTCTCCTGTTGCCCAGCTTCAGATCTCTGCAATCAGCCTCCAAAGCACTGCCAGTCTTCACCTCTCCCTGGCTTTCCAGCCCACACAGTAAGGGCAGCCCCTCAGCCTGGCAGACAAAACCCTCAGAGACCTGGCCGCCTCCCCTGAGCAGCCGCTGCCCCTGCCACAGGTTTTAGTCCAGCAATACCATACTGCTTCCTGCCTGCCCCCAAAGGGCCTATTCTCTTAAGCGTAAGTGTCTGGAATCCTCCCTGCACCCTCCATGTCCTGGCAAACCCATGCCCATCTTTAGGTCTCAACCCCACAGCCTTTTCCACCCGGTCTTCTCTGACCTCTCTCTCCTATATGGCCATGTACCTTGTCTTGGGAGTCTGGCCCTCTGGCCAGAGGAAGACTGGCATCTGCTCCTAGCACAGCCAATCCTATGGATTGTCCTGGAGTGAAAAGCAATGAGTGGGGCCAATCAGACCTGTGTATTCATCTGTTCATCCACTCTCTCTTCAGAATTTGAACCAGGGAATCAAGCAGGTGGTAACAGCAGCCAGAACGAGGAGGTCATTGGTTAAAGGCCACATGGCATGTGAAACTCATGTAGTTGAGTGGATTTATGGGGCAGAGGCTCTCAGACCATAGGATGTGTAAAAGCACGAGAGTGCATTGGTTTTCTATTGCTGCCATAGAAATAGACCACAAAAGTAGCTGCTTAAAACACAAATTTCTTATCTTACAGTTCTGTAGGTCAGAAGTCCGACATGGGTCTCACTGGGCTAAAATCAAGGTGTTGACAGGGCTGTGTTCTCTTCTAAAGGCTACAGGGAGAAGCCATTTCCTTGCCCTTTTTGGTTTCTCGAGGTTGCCCCTGTTCCTTGGCTTGTGGCCCCTTCCTCCACCTTCAGTGCCAGCAGCATCATATCTGACCCTTCTTCCATCATCACATCTCTTTCTGACCCAAAGAAAGGTTCTCTGCTGCTGAGAACTTGTGTGATTAGACTGGGCCCACCCAGATAATCCTGGATCATCTCTCCATCTGAAAGGCCCTTTTGCCAACTACAGTAACATAGCCACAAGGTTCCAGGGATTAGGATGTGGACATCTTTGGGGACCATTATTCTGTCTAGTAAAAGGAGCTTTCTAGAATGAAGACTTCCAGGGCCAGAATGCAAGGATCCTCATCTAGGAGGTTTTCCTGGGATGGGCCAGCAATACAAATAGCTCTGAAGCAGCTGCTCTGCAGATTGTCCTTAGAAAAATGCTACTACACAAAAGTCAGAGGACCTGAGTGGGCTGGTGACGCAGGAACAGTGAAGCCGGCACACTTAGCCACTGTAGGCTCCTCCTGGGGTCATCGATCCTGAAGCGTGGTGTTCATGAGGTCTTCAGAATGGCCCAGGTCATCCCAGGTCTGGAGAAGCGGGGTGCACATTGGCCCCTGTCCTCGGCTGCCTGTGAGAGCTCTGCCTTGCGGGGGAGCCTCAAAAATCCCCCATCAGCTGAGTTCCATGAACGCCTGCAATGGAGCAGCTCACCCCTCCACTGGAACAGAGCAGATCTGGGAAAGTAATAGTCTTCTCACCGTGTTGTTCCTAGGGCCTGGACATACGGGTGCACAATAAATATTTGCTAAATGAAAACACGAATGAATGATTTAACAGCTGTAAGTATGAAAAGGGTGATGGAAGAGGCACAAGTCCCCCTTCCTGGTAGTGGTTCAGTTTCATCCAGAGGACTGGGGCCTTTGGGGCCTAAAAGAGGAATGGGGTTGGAGCAGGAAAGGGAGTCCAGGGAGTGGGGCAGCATAAGCAAGAACACAGAGAGAGTGCACAGCAAGGCCTGCGCAGGTAGGGAAAGAGCCTGTGGTGTCCTAGGACCTGATCTGCCCCATGCTTTAGGAAGAAGCCTCTGGCAGCTCTGCATTAGAGGAACACGAAAACAGAGGAGATCCTGGAGGGCACGGGGAACAGCGTAGGCATGGGCCGGTCAGAGCAGTGGTGGAGTGAAGAGATGACATGGCAAGAGGGAGAAGCACAAGACTGTGTAACCTACTGTGCAATAAGCAAGAGAAAGGGCACAGAGATGGTAACAACTCTGGCAGGTGCAGTGGGGCCACTGTTGGGAAGTAGTGGGTAGAAGAACTGTGGCTCTCGGCAATGCAGACAGCTTTGGTGGCAGCCACAGAATTATTTCCACTCAGTGGTCTTGACTCCTGTGCAAACACATGTCTGGCTTATCTAGCAGTCCCTTCAAGTTAAATGAAGTATTTGTGGCACCAGACAGGTCCAGGCAGTCAGGGCCAAGTACAGCTTCACGGAGATTCCTACAGCACAGAACAGCTAATTCCTATGTCCCAAGCATGGGATGGAGGCATGAGGTATCCAGTGGGGTAGGAACCGGGAATATCTGAGCAGATGTAGATCCCCTCTCTCCTTAACATGTTGGAATATATAAGCTCCCCAGAACTGTAAAGGACTCTCCTCTGGAGAAAGGGGAGTCCTGGAGCTGACTGAGTCAAATTGCATGAGCCTGGTGGAACAGGGGCTCAAAAATCAACACTCACTTGAATGAAGGAAAATAGAGAAGGTCCTGTTTCTTGTACTCTTGAGCTGAGGGCTGGGATTCGCCACTCCTACACATTTGGAAAAAGCCGGTTCTGTGTTTGATAGACTTTGCCACGTGAATAGCCTGTTCCAACAGCTCTGGAAAAACCTCTTCTGGTGGGGGCTGTGTGTGGTGGCTTGCACCTGCGATCCCGGCACTATGGGAGGCCAAGGCAGAAGGATCATTTGAGCCCAGGAGTCAGGACCAGCCTGGGCAACATGGCGGGACTCTGACTCTACAGAAAAAAAACAAAATCTTTTCTGGTGGAATGAGTCTCTGAGATGAGCTTTTACCCCAATAGCCAGGCACACAAAGCTACATTCTGCTGCCTTCTCAGAAGGCTAGTCCCCACAGAAGAAAAGTGCCTCACAGGTTACCTTTGTGTGGGCCCTACTGAGGCAGAATATGGCCAGATGAAGGGCAGGCATCCCTTAAACATCCCTAAGCATGGGGCTGGCCCAAAGCAGGAACCAGAAACATTGGTACACTCAAAAAAACCCAAAGCCTAATACGCCTCAGTCCACACTACTCCTCTTGCTTGCCTCAGTCCACACCACCACTCTTTGGCTCAGGAGTAGCCTGCAAGAACATTAGCCTACTTAGGGAGATCAAGAACTTCCAAAGTATCTTGTTAAGATACAAAGGACTTCTGAAAGATTTCTGTTGACTTAAAAACAGACATAAATATTTTACTGAACTATGTATTTCTACAGAAACAACTATTACAACAAAATCAGGTAAGATTCACAAAGGTATATAAGTCTTTAAAGGAAAATATTTTTTCCCTTAAATATAAAAAGATTGTTTGCCAAACAACATCAAAAAGAAAGCAAAAACTGTTAGAAACAAAAGAAATAGACAGAAATACAATAACAGGAGACTAACATGTCTTTCTTAGTCTTAATGAATCAAGTAAATTAAAATTAAAGGTTCATAATGTTGTATGTTATAAGGTCAAATGAATATATCTGATTGAATTTTGTTCCCTTCAGAGAATATACTTTCTTCTTCAGTTTCCTGGGGATATGTATTAAAACTAAAAATTTATTAGGTCTCAAGAAAACATCCATGATCTCCAAAATGCACAAATTGTACAGGCCATACTCTCTTTGACAAGGCAATAAAACTAGAAGTTTGTAAGAAATGCTAAAAACAACCACAAAATAAACTACCTGGAAATTTAAAAGTATAACTTCAAAAAACTCCAGTAAAAAATAAAGTCAAATCTGAAATTATAATCATTTATAACTTAGAACACTAAATATACATTTAAGGGATAGGGATAAAGATGTATTCAGGGGAAAAGTCATACCGTACAATGTTAGTAACTGTGTCTTTTATTAAGGAAGAAAAAGTTAAAATGGCATGCAACTTAAGAAGGTGGGAAAATAATAAAGGAAAAAGTAGTAGTAAGAACAAAACCAAAAGAATCATGAAATAGTAAAACAGTAAATTAAGATATAAATCTCAGAGTTGGTTATTTGAAAAGATCAATGAAACAGACTAATTCTGGAAAAACTAATGAGAACAAAAAGGGAAAGCACACACAACATGGCAATGAGGAAGCGAAATACTACAACTCCAGGCCAACAAGTCTGAAAATCAGAACAGAATCACTATTTAGAAAAATGTACTTAATTAAAAAAATTTTTTTGAGAAAGGGTCTTGCTCTGTGTCCCAGGCATGCTCACGGCTCACAACAGCTTTGGCCTCCCAGGCTCAAGTGATCCTACTGCTTCAGCCTCCTGAGTAGCTGGGACTACAGGCACACACCACCATGCCTAGCTAATTTTTAGTAGAGACAGGGTCTCACTATGTTGCCTGGGCTGATCGTGAGCTCCTGGGCTCAAGCGATCCTCCTGCCTCGGCCTCCCGAAGTACTGGGATTACAGGAATGAGCCACCATGCTTAGCCAGGAAAATTTAAATTGCCAAAAACTTACAGAATAGAAATAAAGTCTGAAGAAACCAATGAGCATGAAAAAAAATTGGGGGGGAAAAAAACATATTTCCCAAAAAGGCAGTAGATTTGGACGGTTTTATACATGTTATAAAAACTTCAATAGACCAAAAAATTCTAAATATTTAAATGTTTCTAAGGCATAGAAAAACAGAGCTTCCCAAGTTCTTTTTAATTTTAAGAAGTTAACAAACACCAATAACTGACAAAGCAGAGAAAAAAACTACACAACTATTCATCTTATTTAGGTATGAAAAATTCCATAATAAAATGAGAAAACCAAATCCAGAAGAATTTCGCAATTTAAAGCTCTTATTTTTTATTATACAAGTAATACACGATCTTTGTAGAAAAATCAGAAAGTACAGATAAGAAACACAAAATAAAAATCTATGGACCAACCAATCATAAATAACCACTGTTAACACTGAAAGGAGATGTATATTAAAAGAATAATATACTATAACTATATCAGGTTTTTATAGAAATGCAGAGATGTCTTAACATTAGCTAATCTATTAATGATTCATCTAAAGTCATAATAGAGAAAAGCCAGTTGATCATCTTGACAGATGTGGAAAAAAGCCATTAAATAAAACCCCAACATCCATTATTAATAATATTTTCATCAAACTAGAAATAGAGGGCATAACCTTAATGTATAATTCAAATATTAAGATTATTTTACACTAAGAGTCAAATTTATAGTTCTGGAGAAACACTCTTCTAAGTAAAAAAATATATATAAAACAATGTACAATATCAGCACAATTATGTAAGTGTTATTTAACATTGTTCTAAAAGTACCGGTCAATGTGATGAGTTGAGAAAGTGAAATAAGATTACAAACATAGGAATAAAATTATCAACCTACCCAGAATTATTACCCAACTGAAAAAGGCAAAAGAAATTAACAACAGCAAAACCTTTAGAATAGTTCAGTAACTGGTTAGTCATAAAATAAATAACCAATCGCCAAGTTAAACTATTATACCATCACACACTACTCTCTTATGCAGAGGTAAGAATGAGGTAGATTGATGTGTACTGACATAGAAAGATCTATTGCAAAGAGAAAAATGCTAAGAGCAGAAGGGTTGTCTCATATGGTCAAAGTGCTAAAACATACTTTAGGAAAAAACTGATGAATATACATCAACTGTTGACTGTTTTTCTTGGGGGAAAGGGATTTTAATTATGGGGGGCTTTAATTTTCTACATTATGTTTTAAAATAATGTTTACACTTACATAAGTTTTATTTAATGTTTTAAGTCATAAAAGCGATAGATTTTCATTTTTTAAAGTAGTGGGAAAAGATCTCGTTTACAATAGTAACCACACTACAAAAATCACCTATACTAGAAAAGATAGGCTGAGAGACATAAAACATTATAAATGTACTGAAATGAAAGGTTAACTATTATAAAGATGTTAGTCCTCTTGTGTAAAATATGTAAATTTTACTCAATCCAATTTCTAATTTTTCTAAACATTACAGAATTATCTCAATGTCTTTTGGAAGCTTTTTTTTTTTTTTTTTTTTTTTTTTTGAGACAGTCTCGCTCTGTCACCCAGGCTGGAGTGTGGTGGTGCTATCTCAGCTCACTGCAACCTCCACCTCCGGGGTTCACTGCCTCAGCCTCCCAAGTAGCTGAGATTACAGGCACCCATCACCACATCCAGCTAATTTTCTTTTGTTATTGTATTTTTAGTAGAGATGGGGTTTTGCCATGTTGTCCAGGCTGGTCTTGAACTCCTGACCTCAGATGATCCATCCACCTTGACCTCCCAAAGTGCTGGGATTACAGGTGTGAGCCACCGGGCCCGGCATGCACAATATACCAGGCAAGTTTTGAAAAAGTTTAATGGGGACGTTTAGGCCAAATCTATGGCGATCCAAACAATGTGGTACCAGTGCTAGAATGTGCAGGGAGATAACAACCCATAATAGAGTTCACAGCACACTTGAGCCCAGGGTGCTTATCCTGGCACCCAACCCAAGGGCTAGGTGTATGGTAAAAATGGGATTTCATATAGAGTACAGAAAGGATAGACTTCCCAATAAACAGTGTTGGGGTAATTTAGAAAATACATTCCAGATAGATCAGAGGTTTTTAAAATTTTTTTTAGAGACAGGGTCTTGCTCTGCTCCCCAGGCTGGAGTGCACCGGCACCATCAAAGCTCACGGTAACCTCAAAAGCCTGGACTCAAGTGATCCTCCCACTTTGGCGACCCAAAGTGTTGGGATTACAGGCATGAGCCACCATGCCCAGCCAGATCAGAGATTTAACTGTTTAGAAAGAAATAATAAAAGTACAAGAATAAGATAGTGGTGGATATTTATACAACCTTGCAATCAGAATTGGAAAGACCTCGCTGGGCTTAGTGGCTCACACCTGTAATCCCAGCACTTTGGGAAGCCAAGGCGTGTGGATTGCCTGAGCTCAGGAGTTTGAGACCAGCCTGGGCAACATGGCGAAACCCATCTCTACTAAAAATACAAAAAGTTACCCGGGCATGGTGGCATGCACTTGTAGTCCCAGCTACTCGGGAGGTTGAGACACGAGAATCGCTTGAACCCAGGAGGCGCAGGTTGCAGTGAGCCGACATCACGCCACTGCACTCCAGCCTGGGGGACAGGGTGGACCATCTCAAAGAAAAAAAAAAAGAATTGGAAAGATCTGCATAAGCATGACAGCATAGGTAGCAACCATTAAAAAAAAAAAAAAAAAGTAACAGATAAACTTGACTAAAAGGTGTTTTTTTATGTCTAAACGTTTTAAAAAAGCCATACATGCAACTTAAAATCTTGTTTTACAATGTTTATGAAATAAACTTCTTAGAAATCAGTGATACAGGTGAACATCTTAAAGGGTCACATTTTAACCAAAAAAAATTTTTTTTTTTAGCTCTTTGTCCCCAGGGTAACTCCGGTGTTAAAGAGGAAGCAGTACACACTCACACACTGCGGGTGGGAGTATAATTTGGGACTGTCTTTCTGGAAGCAATTTGAGGCAACACATATTAAAAGTCCTAAAAATGTGCATACTTTTTAATTGTTGGGACAGGATATGTTATGCTGCAGTTAACCAATTAACCCTGAAATCCCAGTGGTTAACACCTAAGGTTTATTTTTTTAATTCATGCTGCACGTCCATGCAGGGTGGCAGGTGAGGGTAACATGGGGGTGAAGGGGGCTGCTCCATGTAGTCACTCAGGGATCCAGGCTTGACAGAGGCTCTGTCCCTGGGACATCAGGGAAGGGAAGACAGACACTGAGGAACTGCCCATGGGCATTTCAGTCTCTGTCTGGAGCTTCATATCTCACCTCTGCTCACATTTCATTGGCCAGAATTAGTCATAGGACCCTGAATGAGTACAAGGGGGTTGGAGGATGAAGTCCCGTATGCCTCAGAAGGAAAGGAGCCACAGATAGGGAGGAGCGTACTTTTGAGCCAGTAATAACTTCAGAAAAGTATCCTAAGTAAATATTCTGAAAAGTTCACAAGGATGTTAGAAGAACTGCATTATGTCCTTGACTACAACAGTAAAAAATTGAAACAACTTAAGTATCCAAGGTACAACCTACATAGAGGTTAAAAATAATGTAATTACATATTTACTGATACAGAAATCCATTCACAATATAGCATTAAAAGGGATAAAAGTTATAAAACAGTATGTATAGTATGATTATATTTCATGGAAAAAGTAATAAAACACACAGATGCATAGAAAAAAGTCTGAAAAGAGAAAAATGGAAATGTTAACAGTGGTTATAATCAGATGGTATAATAACAGGTGATTTTTTTTTTTTACTCATCTGGAATTTCTTTAAAAAAAGTATTATGTTATTTATGTACCACAAAAGCATTTTAAAAGGGAAACAAAAAACAGTACTCTTGGGAGAGTTCACTTATCCACTCCACTCTTATCATTAAACTAAACTCTTATATTTGATATGGGGAATGTCTTCTTGCCTGTCACATCGTAAGACAACTCTCACAACTGATGTAGAGTCGAGACTTTTATTAAAAGCAGCAAGAGGGTAAAAACAATAACACAGCCCCACAGCTGTGAATCATCAGTCCTGCCCATCACTCGCCAAAACACACACCACTTGGGACTCTGCCGTGGTTTGTCGGCTCCTGCCAGGTGCCTGGGGGGTCTCTGGGGCCTGGGAGACCACTTTGCCGCAAGACTGTGCACCGTCAGAGTAGGGCACTGCACAATTCCACTTCAAACCAAAGACCTACAAACTCTTCTTCTGGGAAATGGATTGCAGAACATAGAACATCACCACCAGAAACAGAAAATAAAGTCTCCTCTTAGACATACATATTTTTAATTGAAAACTCTTCCTTAGTTTCTCCCACTTCCCCTTTTGCTGTTTCTTCACACACACACACACACACACACACGCGCGCGCACACACACACACGCACGATGTCCTAAGTTCACTAGAAATTTTATCCAGTTCAAAATTCTTACCAAAGCCACCTTCCTGCCTGGGTAGTGTTTAAAGCCAAACTAGAAAACCCATATTCTTGAGATAGGTACATGGAAGAGACATGTAAGTAACACACATTTCTAGACTAGACAGGAGTCCCTCTCCATGCCAAAACTCCCATCATCTCCAGAATATATACTGTTTCTTTGGGGAAGCCATGTACTCAGAAATTAGGGTCCTTTTAAACCATGCATATCATTTAAAAATATACATGGACATTGATCTTGCAAGCTTCTAGTTTGCAAGTGCTTCAAAATCTAGTGACGTCTCAAGGCAATGAAATAATTTAACTTCTAGAAGGATGAATGGAACAAACAATCCGCTTCTGGATATTAGCAAAGACCAGTGGCTGGCTCCCTCTTTCGAGTGCCTGTGCTAAGTCACATCACATCTGCCTTCTTCCCAAAGGTGCACCTGGCCACACATGAGGTCCCACCATAAGGTCCCCAGCATGTCCTGTGGTTGGCTCTCATACAAAATTGTCCCTGGTTTCTATAGAGAAGGAGACTTTTCTAAAGATAAAGAGCCCTGTCAAAATGGGCAGATGATGATGTTTCTGGGAGGCATATTCACTGTATTACGCTCCACCCTTGATGTTTTGCATCAAATGTAGTCTACAGCAGGCAGGCGCCTGCCCACCACCACCATGAAGGCTGGAGAACAACTGCCCTCTGTGCACAGTCTTCCTGGGTGTTGATTAGGTCCCATTCAAGCTGCTCCCACCACTGAGCAAGGTTGCTCCCTCCCCAGAAAGCCAGAAAGGCGTGCATCTCCGGGAAGGGGCGGGCAGTGGAGAGGCCACCCCTAGCCAGAACTCTGCTTCCATTCCTGCGATCTCAGGGCTTCCCACTTGTTTTGAACATACTGCTCTGCCTCCACTAAAGCCATCAATAAAGAACTCGGGGTGTGTTTGTTTTCCATAGAACTGGCCTCACAGGCAAACACATCATTTTAACCAACTTTCTTGGAAAGATTCCTACAAAACCAGAATCATTCGAAAGTTGAACTTCCTGTTTCTAATGAACATTCCTAGATGTCATTCAGATTCACACCTGAATCTGAATTCAGGTAAACTGTCCTTTGCTGTGGACACATATTAAAATAATGTAATTGTAATATGCTCTTATCAAGATATAAGAGAATTATTTTCTCTTGGCACCCACGGGTCACCAAAGAGACTAGAGTGGCTCAAAAGATGCTGCATCAAGGTCCGGGAGACCTGGATGCAGAGTCCACGCTGCTGGTCACCACTGGGTGACCCTGGGCATGTCACTTTCTCTGTCTCTACTTCCCGTCTGCAAAATGCAGGTGACAGGCTCTGCCCTGTTCTCTCATCCAATTAAAGTCTAATGTGATGGCAGGCAGGAGAGATGAAACTGAGGGGTCACACAAGTTCGATGTCTTGTGTGGATACTGGTTCTCTTTCCCTCCAAGGCCTGACCACACTGTCCCAACCTGTCACTCTGTTGGTTTTACATTCCCCGGGCGGCACTAGGAAGGCTTCCTCGCCACTCCCAACTTTAAAATGCATCCAGCTGGGTCTTGACTGGAATGAAAGGTTATTTTTAAATGTCCTCTTGGTTGAAGGGTTCCAAGTTTTAGTTGATCTCTTTTAGACACCAGGTTTCATGGAGGCAGAAGGAAAGCATATCAAGGTATAGCAGCCAGTCTTGGAAACGCCAAAATCAGGAGACCTCATTTGCAAACTAAAAGTGCAGTCCTGGCCCTGCACCTTCCAGGCAGCACAAGCGGCTGCGATGCTCACGGAGTGAATGGCTTACGTTCTGCCTGCTTCTGGTGTAAGGTTATGACAACAATACTGACACTGAGCTGGATGTCCGAATAAACAAGGGCACATCACACCAGCTCAAGGGAGCACCGTCCAGGTTGCTCCAGGGCCATTATTTTAAAAGAAAGTAAATGAAGAGACACTAAGATCTTCAGAGAAAAGCAGAAGGAATGTAAAAGTTCAGTTCTTTTGTAAAAGCTGTTGTGCTTTCACGGCCAAGCCCAACTTACCTTTCCCTTTAAGGGAGTGCCTACTACTCTGAGCTGCAACAGCTGTAGAGCTGGACACACAGCAGGAGGAATCCAAGTTCCTCACCTGCTGCCCACAGGATGCTCACCACACTCTTCAGTGGTTGGTGAGCTGGGATCATGGGTCTCGACTGCACAGCAGCCCACTGTGGAAATGGCTCTTCCAACATTTTCTACACCTCCACTTCCAGAGTTTTCTAAAGTCACTGCTATCAGAATGCACAAGTGGCTTTGGTAACTACTCTATGCGTGTGTCACCTGAGCATTCTCTTGTCAGTCAGGAGGGCTCTTTCTAGATTCATAAGTCACCTGACAGAGGCAGAGGTCATCTGAAGACCCAAGTGGAGGGTGTTTAGAACCCAGTGTCCACCGCTTCCGCACAGCCACACACCCAGCCTGCTGCTGAGCGGACCAGGCTGGCTTGAGAATCCCCTCATCCTGCTGCTGGGCCACGGGGCTGACTCATAGCCAGCTCGGCTCTCTGGTCTCCGGGTGCAGCCAGTCGGGGGGTGCTACCAACTGTCCTGAGAGCCATCTGGAGCTCTGGAGAAAGGGCAGGGCCAGGAGCAGACTACCCCGAATCACAAACAGGGCTGGCCACGCTTTCCACTTCCTGTCTGCCAAGAGCCCTGTGTACTCAACCAAAGCCCCCACTTACCCTGCGGGGGCTCCTCTAAAAGTGCCTTGGTGCTCCAGATTCCCAGCCTTCCCTTCTATCCGCATCCCAAACAAGACTCCCCGGCTCAGAGAGGCGTCTCAGTGAGGGAAAGGGAAGGAAAGCAGGAGGACTCATGTGTTCACCTTGGGGCCCGGGGTACCTGTGTGCAGACCCCATCTCCCTCCCTCCTCAGGTTGTTTGTTCATTAATCCAAATTCAGCAGGGAGAAACTCTAACTGTGTCCATGGGAGAAGGTTTCTAGAAGGAGTAGTCCGCTTAGGTGGTTCTCAAAGGGGTAAGGGGGCACCAAAGCCTCCCCCCTGCCTAAGGCATATAGAGATGTGTGGGGCCAGGGATTCAAAACATCTTGCCACACACCGGCAATCTCCCAGGGCAGGATGCCAACAGCACCCACAGGCCCGCTGGCCCCACTGAGCAGCCCTGTGAGACAGGAGAGGTTTATGGCTGCAGTTCCTTCCCTAGGAGAAACTGAGAAAGGCAGGAGGCAGAGCTGGGTGGAACACCTCTGTCATGAGGGCCACGGCTTGTCGGCTGAGCTGCTCTCTCCCCCCGATTGCCTGCGATTTCTTCTCAATTGTCCAGACCCTTAAAAGAATCCCACCCTAGGTCCCAAGCCCTGGGCAGCCCCTATACCTGGAATCCCTGGGTCACCATTCCTAGGGGAGAAGGTGATTCGAGGATCGGAGAGCCCCAGGGGCAGAGCATCACGGATGGGCTCCAGGGGCCTGAGACCAGCTCCTGCAGCTTCCCCTTCTCCCTCCCTGTCCCAGGGCCACCCAAGCCCCAGCTTGGGTTTGACCGGACAGTCATGTCTAATAACTACCCAGCACAGCAAAGATGGTGCATCATTCAACAGGGTCCCAGCTCTGCTGTGGGTTTGATTAAAACACTAAATTCTGTGTACACATTTAGTAGAACAAACATTTATTAAGCACCTACTTAGTGCCAGGCATTGTGCTAGGCACCCTCACTGTGTGCTGTTCCCACAGCACAATCATCTGCTCAGAAATTAAAACCAAGAAAAGGAACACTGTCGCAACCATACAAACTGGGGGGCAGGGGCAGTATCGTGGATGCAGGCGACTCCTGGGCCAGAAAATGCACCCACCAGAAGCTTGTTTTCCATCTCTCAATAAGTTTCCACTAAACAGTTGTTTTAAATAAAGCCTCTCGATGTTGATGGAGAAGAATGTTGTTCTCTCTGTGCCCCCCGCGGCTGGTGCCTGATGGACATTCAAATACTCTGAATGCTATTTGATAAAAGGAGCCTGATGGCCTGGTGCAAAGAATATCAATATTTGGATTAGAAAATGCATTTTTTCAGTTCATATGGTTGCAACAGCCCTTATGAAAGATATAAACATCCCTGCCCTGACTGCGTAAATGTTGAAGGTAGACCTAGTTCTGGATTCCTGAGTCAGAATCTTCCAGTTGTCCACAACCTCACAAGGCCAGAGAAGCGAGAGGAGATTTCTATTCTGGAAAGGAGTGAGTGGACGGCACAACTGGTTTGGAAACACGACAAACTGCGCCTGCATTTACAGAAGCAATGCACACAGAAGAACGTCCTAGAGCTATCTGGTCTCGCACACACACTTGGGACTCACGGGCGGGGCCCGGGCCTCGGCCAGCCCTAGTTATCGGTGCCCAGCTTGGAGAGGCCTCGGCGGAAGTCATGCAGGTCGTCAATCTTCCCATCCAGCACCTCCAGGAAGCTCTTCAACTCCACCTTCAGGTGGCGCTGTCGGTATTTGCTCTCCTCAATGTCTGTCTTTAAGGAACGCACTTTGTCTTCCAGGTTTTGATTGTCTCTCTCTGCCGCCTGGCAAAGCAAAAGGGAGAAGTGTCCTGGAAAATTGAGTGATGAGAGTTGTCCTTCAAAACCTGCTACAGCTGAACCAACCATTCTCCATCCAACCTGAGGGCCTTGGCAAGGGCCTAAGCTCCCTGGAGACATGCTACCCCAGCACACAAGCCTGTGACCAAGATATCAGAAGGGAAGCAGCAGGCACTTCAGTGACCTCCTCCTTTCCTGCCTGCTCTCCCCACTGAGGGACCGACACCTGGCCCGAAAACCCAAGACCCAACAAAGCAGGCAGAATGCAGAGTCCTGCCTGAGGGAGACCTCACACAGGGCCCAGCAGGGAAAGTCTGAAATCCCCGTCTGAGTGGCTAGCAGAGACCACATTTCAGTTCCATCCTGAGAGACAGAAGAGACGGGAAAGTGGCTCGTTCCCTTGGTCCCACAGAGAGGCGTGGCCTTCTCAGTCCCAGGCCAGCCTCTGGCCCTCGGTGAGGAAGGACTGGCCATGCCATTGACTCAGGGACAGCCAGTCTGTGCACCCTCTGATGCTGTTACCATGGAGATGTTCTGTGGCGCTGGGCCCCACAAGCCTATAGAGACACATCTAGGTAAATTACATGCAGGTTCCCAAAGACAGGACAGCTGTGAGTCCTTAAATGCGCCATAAGCCTTGCATTCTTCACATCAGAGGAGAGCTTTATGTTGAGGGCATAAACAGAGACTTTTCTGAACATGTGCACAGGAACCAGTTACCAATTCCAGGGTCGTGTAACTACATGAAGCACCGTGCGTATATCAGAGGGCCTGCAGGGAGGAGGCCCTCCGAGGTGGAGGAGGCCCTGAAAATCCTCATTTTAGTGATCAGGAATCTGAGCCTAGGGAGGAAGGCCTGCCCAAGGTCAGTGCCCAAGGTCACTGGCAGGGGAGTGGCTGAGGTGGCCCCACACCCTGACCCTGGGCTCTCAGGCCACCCCCCGCCGCTCCTCACTCCCACCAGGGTTCTGCAAGGAAACAGTCGTCTACACTGTGGTGATGCACACGAACCTTCACAGAACTGGAAAACCCAAAAGACAAACACTGCCGAGTCTGCCCCAAGGGCAGGGGTGGATGCAGTACCATCTGGCGTGCAGTTACCGCCAGCTTTTTGTGAATAGAAAATCTCTCCTTCAGCATTCTCAGTGTGAAAGTGATGGGAAGCAGGAAAATGAGTACCATGACATTTGTGCCTTCTCGTCTGAGCCAGGATGGCTGTGCCCCCCACCCACGTACCTCTAGCTTCTCAGAGACATATTCGCACTCTGACATGAGCTGAGGTATGATTTCACTTTGTTTTCGGAGATCTTTCAGCTCCTACATGAAAAACATTTGAGATAGAACATGAAAGCAAGTCAGATAAAATATATTCTTGAAAATCACCAATGTGTGCACACTCGTGGAAGCAGCTTTGGAAACGTGTTCTGTTTGCATAGACAGTGACAGCGACCATGCGAATACTTCATCTCAGGGAATTCCATGGGTGAAGTGTGTCACATGCCTTGTCATGTGAAGTCTGTACACACCACAACAAGGCAGATGTTTTTCCGATTTCTGTTTTATAGGTGGAGAAAGTGAGGTCTAGAGAGTTTGGTAACATGCGCACAGCCTCCAACATATGCGCACTTAACTGACCCCTAGAAAATAAATGACTGTAGGCCAGGCATGGTGGCATGTGTCTACAGTCCCAGTTACACAGGAGGCTGAGGTGGGCAGATTGCTTGAGCCCAGTTCAAGACCAGCCTGGGCAACATAATCAGACTCCATCTTAAATAAAATAAATAAATTTTAAATTTTTTTAAAAAAGAAAATAAGTGATTACATCATGGTTCTCTAGCAGCATTCATTTGGCAGCAAAACTCAACTTCTGAGGACAGATGACAAGCATGTCTGAGTGTCTTGTGAAATGTTCAACTCCCTTGTGGATCCGCATGACCGGCTATAGAATAGGGATGACGGAGAGGCGGCAGAGGTCATGGGGAGGCCTTTGCTCCAGCCTGTCCACACCCTGGTGTGGCTCCCAGCTCTCTCTCCATGCTGCTATCCAGGCAGCTGCCAGGGCCAGTCATATGCCCCAGCACACCTGCTGTGTGCCACCCCGCAAGGCCAAGAGGACACCCAGGGGCCCTGCTCGGAGCACCATTACTCACTGTCTCCTTTTCTCGGAGCTCTGCCTCCAGCTCCTCGATCCTCCTCTTCAGTTGTGTGTTCTTCTCCTTCTCTCTGTTGATCTCACTGCATTGTTCTTCCAGCTCATCAATCTTCAATACACACCATACAGGAAAGCAGGGGTGCAGCTTACGTTAGTCATTAAGCAAGAGATCACCACAGCTACACTTCTGTTTTCTTTTAAAATAAACCCTAACCTAATCCACTTATGAGTTTTTCTTTGTGGCTATGAACAAACCCCATGCAGCTCCATCATGGGGCTGCCTGCACTGCTTACGTGGGACCTGCTTTGCACATGATGCCTTACAGAGGCATCTTATCAGCAGAGCCAAATAAGTAACAAAACCCGCCTTCAAGATGCTCTGGGCTTCTAGTTTCCTCTCATGGCTGTGAGGAAGTAGATTCAGATTTGCTTTAAGGATCCATCACAAGCAAGGGCCAGGTGTCCCTGGATTGATCTGCTTTTCCCCAGAATGACTGTTACACCACTGTAATCATGTCCTGCATTATTCTGTTTCATCTCAATGGTTTAAGCCAGTAGGGTAGAAAACCAAGCAACTCATGGTACAGTGGCTGCCAAAAAGGGAAGCAATGACATTTCGAACATTATAAATCAAGGTGACCTTCCCCTGGGGATGCACATGGAAGGGGCCTGGCCTGTGGGCCTCTTCCCTGAGGCTGAACGGCAAATCCCCAGATTGCATCTTTCCGTCCTTCCCAAGGCTGACCCCTCAAAACAGTTACCTGTGTGGAACAGGGGTGCAAGGGCCTGGCACTCTCACACTGCCATTGGATGCTGGGGGCCAAAATGTGTGTGCAGAGTGGATAGAAGACGTGGACCCCCCAATGCAACACAAAAGCACTGTAGTGATGAAGTCCCCCCAAACAGGCAGCAGTAGTCCTTGATATGAAGGGCACCCAGGACACTTCCCAGAGGCAGCCTGCACCAAGCCCTGGGGTCTGAACTCCCAGCCCCTGCTGCCGCTGGACACCACACCAACTTCCGCCTCCAACCCTGGGAGGCAAGCTTGTGACATGTCCCACCTAGGGAGGTCGACACTCCTCCAAGGGAGCGAGTTGTGTGTGATGATCTTCCTCCACTCCCCCGGCACTGCTGCTGGCTATCAGACTGAGACCAAAGTGAGAAACTCAGCTTTTCTTGAAAATGCAAGAAAGGGCAATCGATCCCTCTGGCAGGCAGATCTGCCAGGCCTGGGGTGGGAACGTGCAAAGTCAGCAATTGGCCTGGTGCCCAACCATCAGCACTTTCAGCACCAAGATGAAAAAATGACACGTGACACTTTTATGTGGCATTAGCATGAAAGTAAGACAGTGTGACCAAGGGCTGGGATGCGGGGGCCCTCCAGGTTGGGCAGGGCAGGGCATAAAAGGGGTCAAGGGGAAGTGAACACCAATCTAAATGGGACCTGTCCCCCTCAAACCCTGCACTGATGGAGCATACTCCAAAGCCTATGTGTTTGTAGCAGAAGGATTAATCACCATCAAAACGAGGTTAGCAGAGAAACCTCAAGACCTCAATGGGGGATCTCCGGCCACCCCAAAAGCACCTTATGAACCAGAGTTTGACTAATGACAGGGAATGTTACAGGTACATTTTCAAACAAATAAAAATGCCAGGATTGGAGAGTAGAGGGCGTATGACAGGTCAGCACCAGTCCACCCTCCTCATGCCTCAAGCACCACAATCCTTTTCCCAACTCCAAATTTACATGTTTAGAAATAATAATGTGAATGGAAGCAGGACTTCTAAGCAGGTGCAGCTCACCATCTCCCAAGTCTGTTTCTCACCTACCCTCTGGGTCCCCTTCCTCCATGGAGGGTCAGTGAACCACAGAAATGCTGAGGGAGGGAACTCTGGGAGGGACAAGGCTGACACCTCCAGTTTATCTTCTCCTCAGTAAGGGGAATTATAAAACTTGGTTCAGAAAAGGTAACGAGTCTGGCCAGGCGCAGTGGTTCACGCCTGTAATCCTGGCACTTTGAGAGGCTGAGGCGGGTGGATCACCTGAGGCCAGGAGTTTGAGACCAGCCTGGTCAACATGGTGAAACCCTGCCTCTACTAAAAATACAAAAATTAGCCAGGCGTGGTGGCAGGCGCCTGTAATCCCCACCTACTTGGGAGGCTGAAGCAGAAGAATTGCTTGAACCTGGGAGACAGGAGGCTGTAGTGAGCTGAGATCACGCCACTGCACTCCAGCCTGGGTGACAGAGCGAGACTCCATCTCAAAAAAAAAAAGAAAATAAAAACAGAAAAGGTAACGAGTCAGTTATGTATGTGATTAAATTCCTACTAAGAAAGGCAGGGAAGGGGAGGGATGTTCCTGTGGGAGAGGCAGCAAGTCTTCCTCCAGCCATGGGGATAAGGGCAAAGTTGGGGGTGGAGAAAAGGGGTTGGGGGTGCCCTCATCTCCTGCTGCCCACGCCAGCTGGCCTCGGGGCTCACTGTGCCCACCACACCCACCTTGTTGCGAAGCCGGTCGTTCTCGTCACGGCAGATGGAGAACTGCCTCTTCCATTGCTCCACACTGGCTGCTGACTCCTGCAGTGCTGTGGTCAGCCGGGCATTGCTCTCCCGCAGGGTCTGCAGCTCGATCTCCCATTTCTTCACGTTGGCAGCACTGCAGGATGGGGATGGGCAGTGACGACAGGGTGGATGCTGTCCCGTCTGGCTGCGCCTCCGCCCACCTGGGGAAGGCGACTCCGCCACCCCTCAGCACACCCTTGGGGGGCCCACGCCCTCTCCCCACAGTGAGCTGGCAGGTGGGTGTGGCTGCCCTGTTCCAGGTCCAGGAGGGACTGGCTCCTCTCTCTGGTGTGGACATGTCATCCTGCGGTCTATACACAATTCTGGGGCCAGGCACAGTGGCTCACACCTGTAATCCCAGCACTTTGGGAGGCTGAGGCGGGTGGATCATGAGGTCAAGAGATCGAGACCATCCTGGTCAACATGGTGAAAACCCACCTCTACTAAAAATACAAAAAAATTAGCTGGGCATGGTGGCGGGCACCCGTAGTCCCAGCTACTTGGGAGGCTGAGGCAGGGGGATCACTCAAGCCCAGGAGTTCAAGGCTGCAGTAAGCTATGATCACACTGCACTATAGCTGGGGTGACAGAGACTCTGCCTCAAAAAAATAAAAAAAAAATAAAATAAACAAATAAATAAATAAACAAATCTAGCTCTCACAATTGCCTGATGAGTAAGAAAAGAGACCGGTTACAGTTCTGCCCTTTGAAGTACCTGACAAAGAGCCACAGTCCAAAGGCAGGTGGTTGGATCTAAGGGTCACATGTGCTTTCTGGAATTCCTAGGTCAGATCACAGCTGGGTGAGCTGAGTGGGAGAGGTGGGTGCCAACCCTGTGGCAGCTCTAGCTGGGGAAGGGGACAGGCTGCCTCTGGTAGACTCCTGAAGAGACTGTGAGTGCGGCCTTGAGTGGAACACGGGCCCTGTGAGGTGATGGAAAGTGTACTAGCCATGTGACCTTGGGCAAGGAGTCACTTTGTCACCTGGAATTCAGTTTCCTCAACTGTAAAATGGGGGGAATTTCAAAATGACAGCTTCTCTTATGGACTGAATGCTTGAGATCTCCCTAAATTCATATGTTGAAACCCTACCCCTAATGTGATGGTCTTAGGAGATGAGGGTGGGGAGGTGGGGCGGCTGGGGGACTGGTGGGGAGAAGTTGAGAGGTAATTAGGATTAGGTGAGGGCATAAGGATGGAGTCCTTATGAATGGGATCCAGGTCTTTACAAGAGTCCTCAGGGAGCTCACCTCCTCTCCCCACCTGTGAAGACACAGGGAGAAGACTGTGGTCTATGAACCAGGAAGTAGGCCCTCACCAGACACCAGGTCTGCCAGTGCCTTGATCTTGGACTTTCTAGCCTCTAGAACTATGAGAAATAAAGATTTGTTGTTTAAGCCACCCAGTTCATGGTATTTTGTTATAGCAGCCTGAGCAAAGACCGCTTCTAAGATGATACAGCATTTTTTTTTTTTTTTTTTTTTTGAGACAGAGTCTTGCTCTGTCAACCAGGCTGGAGTGCAGTGGCATGATCCTGGCTCACTGCAATCTCCGCCTCCCGGGTTCAAGTAATTCTTCTGCCTCAGCTTCCTGAGTAGCTGGGATTACAGGCATGCACCACTGTGCCCAGTTAATTTTTGTATTTTTAGTAGAGATGGGGTTTCACCATGTGGCCCAGGCTGGTCTCGAACTCCTGACCTCAATGATCCGCCCACCTCAGCCTCCCAAAGCACTGGGATTACAGGCATGTCCCACCACGCTGGCCAGGTGAGCAGAAAGCCCTGGGTGTGCTCATGGGACCGCCCTACACCATGAAGTCCAGCTCAGCCTGTGTGCAATGCTCCACATTCTCAAGATACAAAATCATAAGCACCGCTCATACAGTAAATTAAAATCTTACTGATATCATTATGGGGACTGTGTTACATTTATAGATCAATTTAGGAGAAACTGATACTTTGAAAATATCAAGGCTTTTTGCCACTTCCCAACAGAATGTCTATTTATTAAACAATTATTTTATAAACCTTGAAATCATTTTAAAGTTTGCTTCCCATAGATCTTGTATATTTAAGTTTATTTCTATAGAGTTTATGGTTCTAGTTCATATTGTCAAGGATCTCTTTCTCAAATATATATTCCACATGACTTTTTTGTATATAGGTGACTGAGTTTTGTGTGATTTCATATTTTTAATAGTTTATGTTTTCACATGCATTTCTCAGATGTTCAAAATTCTTTTTTTTGAGACAAAAGTCTCACTCTGTCACCCAGGCTGGAGTGCGGTGGTGCAATCTCAGCTCACTGCAACCTCTGCCACCTCCCAGGCTCAAGCAATCCTCCCAACTGAGCCTCCAGAGTAGCTGGGTCTACAGGTAAACACCACCATAGCTGGCTAGTTTTTAAAATATTTTTTCTAGAGACAGGGTTTCATCATGTTACCCAGGCTGGTCTCACACTCTAGGCTCAAGTGATCTGCCTGCCTTGGCCTCCCAAACTGTTGGGATTATAGGCAGGAGCCACCACGCCTGGCCAAGAGTCAATCTTATAGATACGTAAATGATAAATTTGGTTCCTCAAGAACGAAACAAAGCACAAGCACAGGGGTGCATCAACACACACACACACACCCTCTCTCCACACATGTACACTCAGTCACACACACTCTAACACACACACCCTGACACTACCACACTCACGCACATTCGCCCTCTCTCCACACATTTACATACACACAATCTCTCTCTCACACACACTCTCTTTCCCACACACACACAAATGGATGCTGATGTGGTTGGCCAGAGCAGGGCCATAAAGCCAGCTGGCCTTCCTTTCACCAGGAGACAAGAGTGGATGCTCCAAGCAGGTCCCAGTTTTCTCTCTCAATTTCCTGAAACCCTGTCCAGCAAGAAAGGCTTCCAGGGAAGTGTTGAAGGTGGAGAAAATAGGATCTGGACTTTAAAACAGCCTTACCTCTGCGTCAAGGCAATCTTCAGCTTATCATTCTCAGACTTCAGGTGCGTGTTGGCTGGACCGGTGTGAGAGGCCTTTTCATCATCCGTCCCATTGACACTGGATGCCTGAGTAGAAGATGGGGTTTCACGCCCTGGTTCCCGGCCAAAGTGAATTATCTTCACACGTTACTGCTTGCCCGCATATCGGCAGCAAGTTAGGCATAATAAGAAACTGTTTATGAGTGTGGATGAACCAACTCATCCAACCAGAATGCAGCAAAGACTAACAAGTTTAAAAACAAAAGAAAACAAACAAACAAAAAAAGAAAACAAAACCTAACAAAGACTATCAAGACCAAAGAAAAAGGCACTGAAGAGACCATATGGAGTTCACAAAGTCTGTGTGCTTTACTGACAAGGGAACACCTGGGCCAGTGCTCAGAGCCTTTTTACTTAAGCCTTATGGAGAAACCTACCAAACTTGGAGACCTGGTCTCCCGAAATACCACAGGGCAGAAGCCACAAGGGAGGAGGGACTGTTAGAAACACAGAATGAAAAAGCACATATTAGAAATGGAGACAACTTAAATATCTTGGGGCTATGGAGAGTTAGATCAACACATTTATTAAAGAAACAAGAACCAGGTCCTGAAGTTTTCCAGCTCCCTTACTACTTAGTGTTGTTATGAATATGCTCAAGTGTTTTCCGTAAGTCATACCACGTAGAAGTGAAATATCATCTGGTGCTAGATAAGACCTTAGAAAGATGTTATTTAGCCTCAAATAAGCACATGGGCAAAGGAAGAAACTAGAAGAGAATGGTGTATAAATCCAAGTTTCAATTTCTGAATTTCAAAAAACAAAATGCCATAAACAAAATGAGTATAAAACAAAAACCTTATATATGCAGCAGCACATATGAAAAACAAAATGTTGGCTGGGCGTGGTGGCTCATGCCTGTAATCCCAGCACTTTGGGAGGCTGAGGCAGGCAGATCACCTGAGGCCAGGAGTTTGACACCAGCCTGGCCAACATAGTGAAACCCTGTCTCTACTAAAAACATAAAAATTAGCCAGGCATGGTGGTGTGTGCCTGTAATCACAGCTACTTGGGAGGCTGAGGCAGGACTCAGGAGGCAGAGGTTGCAGTGAGCCAAGATTGTGCCACTGCACTCCAGCCTGGGCAACAAGAGGGAAACTCCATCTCAAAAAGAAGAAAAAGAAAGTTAATATCTTTCCTATATTGACAAGCTCTTAGAGTCCTCATCTTTTAGAGCAACATGCTGAAATATTTATGGATGAAATTAAACATCTGGGATTTGCTTTAAAATATGAGGGGGGGGAACAAGTGGGTGCATAAACAATTGGTCATAATTTCCTAATTGTTAAAGCTGAACTACGGGTACAGGAAGGTCTATTATACAATTATGCCTAGCTTTACATATGTTCAAAATTTTTTTGTGTTTAAAAAATAAAGCTCTTGAAAATCAATACCACAAAAGATGAACACCTTAAAAAAGGGGTAGGTAATTGATATTTACAAAAGAAGAAAAGCATACAATTGATAAACATAAAAAATATTTAATCTCACTAGTAAAGAAATACAAAATGAAGGCCAGACATGGTGGCTCACACCTGTAATCTCAGCACTTTGGGAGGCCAAGGTAGGCAGATCACTTGAGGTCAATAGTTCAAGACTAAGCCTGGCCAATATGGTGAAATGGTGTCTCTACTAAAATTACAAAAATTAGCCAGGCGTGGTGGCAGGCGCCTGTAATCCCAGCTATTGGGGAAGCTGAGGCGGGAGGATCCCTTGAACCTGGGTGGCGGCGGTTGCAGTGAGCCGAGATCACACCATTGCACTCCAGCCTAGGCGACACAGCAAGACTCTGTCTCAAAAAAGAAAGAAAGATAGAAAATAGGAGAGAGAGAGAGAAAGGGAGAGAGAGAGAGGAAGGGAGGAAGGAAGGAAGGGAGGAAGGAAGGACTTTTCATCTGTCAAATTAACAAAGCTTTACTAATGAGGGTGTGGGAAGAAAAAGCCTTATTCACTGCAGGTGGGAGTTAGAATGGTATATTTCTGCAGGCTAAGTTTGTGGTATGCATCAAAAGCTTTAAAAACATCCATACCTTTAACCCAATATCTCCATTTCAAGAAGCTATGCAGAAACCACCAAATCCACAAAGATATGCAAGAATGTTCATCACAGTGTTATTCATATTAGTGAAAAATTAGAAATGCAGATGTCCCGAATTATAGAAGGTTAACCGAATAAGCTGTGATACAAACACTAGAATGCTGTCCAGTCATTAAAACAGTTTTGAAAAGGAAGAATCATGACATAAAATTGAAAGGTATAATATAAAATATATGCTGGAAATCTATGTTAGAAAGATACACACCAAAACACTAACAAAATATCTTCAAGTGGTGAGAAGGTAGACGATTTTTATTTCCTTCTTTATAGTATGGTATATTTTTCCTTTATACAATAAACATGTATTACATTTATAGTCACAAAACAGTCCCACATTAAGTGTTTTTGTAATTAGGCTGTTTAAATATCCAACTATTCAGAAAACTTAGTGTTCATACTCTAAGAGATTCAGGAAATCAAGTAATTGTGTGATTACTAATTTTAAAAAGCATACAAGGGCTGGGTGCAGTGGCTCACGCCTGTAATCCTAGCACTATGGGAGGCCGAGGCAAGCAGATCACCTGAGGTCAGGAGTTTGAGATCAGCCTGGCCAACATGGTGAAACTCCGTCTCTATTAAATACAAAAAAATTAGCCGGGCATGGTGGCGCATGCCTGTAATCCCAGCTACTCGAGAGGTTGAGGCAGGAGAATCACTTGAACCTGGGAGGCAGAGGTTGCAGTAAGCAGGGGCTGCAGCAAGCTGAGATCGTGCCACTGCACTCCAGCCTGGGCAACAGAGTGAGTCTCTGTCTTAAAAATAAACAAAAAAACAAAAAAATAGTCTTTCCTTTTTTTTTAAATAGAGATGGGGTTTCGCCATGTTGCCCAGGCTGGTCTCATGAGCTCAGGTCCACTGGCCTCAGCTTCCCAAAGCGCTGAGATTACAGGTGTGAGCTACTGTACCCAGCCTTAAAAAAATACATACAATAACCTCTATACCCGGGGAAATATCAGGAAGGGTAAATAAAGCTAAAGCTTAGAAACAAAAAGTCATTCCTAAATAATGCATATACATTAAATAACATCTTATTAGGTATACATGTATTTTTAAGATTTAAAATACTTAGCTTATGCCTGTAGTCCCAGCTACCTGGGAGGTCAAGGCAGGAGGACTACTCGAGCCCAGGGGCTCGAGGCCAGACTGGGAAGCATAGCAAGACCCCGTCTCAAATAAATAAAACAAACTTTTGAGAGGGAGCAAATATTAAAATATAGAGAAATTCAGATATTAAACTCAAAGATATCACTGTACTATGTGGTATTCTGAAAAAGATAGTATATTAGAAACTTTCTAGATCATGGACCATTTCAGATGCTGAATTTCATAGATCCTCAGAGATTAATCAAGTAATTAGCATACAAAATTAATGATATCACTTAGATCTTAGATTATTTAGAAAGATTCAGGAAAGTTCCTGTCTACCTGCAATTGAATTCACATGCATTTCCATAGGTCCATGTGGGTATATTTTGTATGATGAGGCCAGAACAAGGTATTGGAAAGATAACTCAAGGTAGACATAGGTTCTGCCTTTGTGAAACATCCTGAGTCACCAAATCTCCTGTCCCAAGGGTCAGCCACAGCGCTAACAAACCCAGGGTCCCTCTCGGCATTCTCTTCCCTCCTCTGAGCACGGATATGTTGGGTGTACTCCCTCCTGGGGTTCAGCGATGCTGGAATTTCTCCCTTCCTGTCTTCTTTGCTGGTTCGCATTTCATAACTGGGCCTATTTCCTAGGGCTCCAGCATCTGCCCTCCTCTCTCCACTGCTTCTTTGTGCACCTGAGGCTGCAGCTACTCCCCCTGTGAGGCTGATGGTCAAGTCTAGAGCATCGATCTTGACTGCTCAAGATGCCCAGGCCTCCTGGTTCTCTTCCTGCACCCTGTCCTCATTTGCGACCCCCTCCCTGGGCTTTCCTGACCCAGCCATTCTCTCCTTCACAGTCCCCTCAACAATCTTTCTGCCCTCAGTCCCTCCGTGCCTGCCTTACCATCTGCAAGCAAGCTGACCCTCTCAGGTGATATTCAAATCAACAATCACAAAACACTTCCAGTGTCCACCAACTACCCAAGAATAATTAAACAAATAGCTAATAAATAATAAATTACCCACTAATGAAGAATTCTAGGTCTTCACAGTTTCTCCAAGCACATCCCCATGCCTCCCACAGCACGCCTCAGCTGCCACCAGGCAGACTCCCGGCTACCTTGCTAGTACATCACACTTACTCCTGCCCCTAAGTCTTCTCTCCCGAAGCCTCCCTTTCCCTGGCTTTCTACATATAACCCTGTCACTAGGTCAAGACTTCCCCCACCACCACATATACTAATCTAGACATCAGGAAAGCGGGTCTGGAGAACCTGGTGTGTTCATTTCAGGTTAAAATAGGTCCTTTTCAGTCAATCATCACACTTTAGACAGACTATTCAATTCCTGGTCAAGCCAGATCTCCTCTGTTAAGACAGAACTGTTGGAATACCATCTTACACCTGACCTCTGTTAAAACCGGAGATGAACACAAGGGCTATCTGACATCAAGTCTCTCTCTTGCGGGCACAAGGTACCCTGCATAGAAACTCACCTCCCAGCACAGCCAGGAGACATGCTGCCTGGCCACTGGCATTTAAACACAATGACCACAGAATGTCTCTCCGGGGCCAGGATGTACATTAACTCCAATCTCATCAACCATTTTCTGTCAGAAATACAGTACCACATCCTAAAAAATTCAAGAGTCTCATAAAAACATGTCACTGTGATCAGGCTAATCATTGAAAAAGCCTTCAAAATGACCTACTGTCAAAATTCCCTATTTCTGGCCAGAAGTGACAAGGAACAAAGAGTCCCCATCACCAATCCCACTGAGATTTACTTCATGGACAAATGTCTTACTTGGGAATGATCACTTGAGGTCTCGATTTTCTCCTGCGTCTTGTCTTTGGCTATCTTGGCAGCTTCTTTCACCTCCTGGAATTTCTCTGCAAACTGAACATGAAGAATAGTTATTAAGGCTTTTATTAACCTCATTCATGGCTGGTATTCAGAACCCACCTTTATTTATTTTGCATCAATTTTAGGCCCATACATTCTGTATAAATCCAGAAGAATTTTATTTGCTATTAAATGAATATAAGGATGTATATTCCAGTAAACAGCCCTGGGCAAGGTCAGATCTGAACCAATATCTAAGCTGCTGAACCTAGTTTGATGACGATGTATTAAAAACAAACTAATACAAAAATGGCAAATGAAATTTGGCTATACCACAAAAGAAATCCATGGAAAACTTCACAATCCATACTGAAAAGATCCAAAACCTTTTAATGTCATTTTTCTCTAGATGAATACTATTTACATATGAAATGTCTTGATGCTTACAGTTTAAAGTACTTCAACAATAAAAGAGATGAAGATATGTGATAAAATGTTAACAACTGTTAAATCTAGGTCATGTGTATATGGGTGTTCATTATACTATGCCCTCTACTTTTCATTAATAACTTAATAGTTCCATAATAAAACAATTCTTCAAGTCCTGGGACAATCATATCACTCACTAGCTTATTGTCACTGACAAGGTGGCCAATTTTAATTAGCAAATTCATTGTTCGAACAGAGAACAGCCTGTGATAGTGCTGGTACGTATTACAAAGTAAGAGCTAAATATGGTTGCAGACAAAACAAAACTAGCAAGTCGCAAGGCTACCAACAATGCTGCAGGTTTCATTGAGAACTCATTTATTTCTGAGCGCAGGCTATCCTCTGAGTATCTTCACAATGCCGACAACAGTGGTCTGCTTTAGGAAACCTTGCTAGATAACAGATGTAGGTGAACCCACACCCTATGGTAAGCAGAAAAAGTCAGTCTTTCTGTTCTGGCCTGTGTTGCAGGCCCTGTCAATAAAGCCACAGCTGGGGAGGCTTCCTATTTAACTATTGCATCGCTGGCAGAGGAAAATCACATTACCTGTTGCTTAAAACGTGAGGTCCAGCAGGGATGAACAAAGCCTCCCTCACCTTTTCTTTTTGGGGACCTCTTAAGGAAAAACATCATTATCATGAACTCCTTTGTGGTAGGGTCTACATCTTTCCTCTTTGCACCCTCCTCCCATACCTGGTAGAAAGCAGGGATGTACAAATAAGTTTGTTCAGTGAATGAACAAGTTCTAGGCTTGCACAGCCCTGCCCACTTTAGGAAAAAAAAAAAAAACCATGTAAAAGACTTGGTCCTGTCTTCAAAGGAGCTCCAAGTCTATCTAACAAAAAGATTTTGTTTACATTCAAACAGGTGAGAATTAAAGAGAAAATTTCAGACAATAAGCTTAAAAACAATGAGGTAGGATAAGCCCTATGATATGGTTTGACTGTGTCTCCAAGCTTTGGCAGGATTCCCATGCTGTGTGCAGTTTACACACTTGATGACCTGCGTCCCAGCTGCTCCAGCTGTGACTAGGAGGGGCCAACGGACAGCTTGGAACATGGCTTCAAAGGTGCAAGCCCAAAGCCTTGACAGCTTCCACGTGGTGTTGGGCCTGTAGGTGCACGGAAGCCAAGAATTGAGGTTTGCTAACCTCTGCCTGTTTCACAGGATGTATGGAAATGTCTGGATGTCCAGGCAGAAGTTTGCTGCAGGGGCGGGACTCTCATGGAGAACCTCTGCTAGGGCAGTGAAGAGAAATGTGGGGTCAAAGCCACCCCCAGAGTCCCCACTGGGGCACTGCCTAGTGGGGCTGTGATAAGAGGGCCACTGTTCTCCAGACCCCAGAATGGTAGATCAACCAACAGTTTGCACCACGTGCCTGGATAAAGCCACAAACACTCAATGCCAGCCCATGAAAGCAGCCAGGAGAGAGGCTGTACCCTGCAAAGCCACAGGGGCAGAGCTGCCCAAGACTGTGGGAGCTCACCTCTTTCATCAGCATGACCTGGATGTGAGACATGGAGTCAAAGGAGACCATTCTGGAACTTTAGGATTTGACTGCCCTGATGGATTTTGGATTTGCATGGGGCCTTGTAGCCCCTTTGTTTTGGTCAATTTCTCCCATTTGGAGCAGGTGTATCTACCCAATGCCTGTACCCCCATTGTACCTAGGAAGTAACTTGTTTTTGATTTTACTGGCTCATAGGCAGAAGGGACTTGCCTTGTCTCAGATGAGACTGGACTGTGGACTTTTGAGTTAATGCTGAAATGAGTTAAGACCTTGGGGGACTGTTGGGAAGGCATGACTGGTTTTGAAATGTGATGACATGAGATTTGGGGGGGAATTGAAAGATATGGTTTGGCTCTGTGTCCCCGCCCAAATCTCATCTTGAATTGTAACTCCCACAATTCCCACATGTCATGGGAAGAACCTGGTGGGAGGTAACTGAATCATCGGGGCGGGTCTCTCCTGTGCTGTTCTTATGATAGTGAATAAGTCTCAGGAGATCTGATGGTTTTAAAAATGAGTTTCCCCACATAAGCTCTCTTCTCTCAACTCCTGCCATGTGAGATGTGCCTTTCACCTTCCGCCATGATGGTGAGGCCTTCCCAGCCACGTGGAATTGTAAATCCAATAAGTCTCTTTCTTTTGTAAATTGCCCAGTCTTGAGTATATCTTCATCAGCAGTGTGAAAATGGACTAATATATCCTATCAGATACATTTTTAAAAAATAATCATTGGTCGGCGGAGCAAGATGGCTGAATAGGAACAGCTCCAGTCTCCAACTCCCAACGCGAGTGACACAGAAGACCAGTGATTCCTGCATTTTCAACTGAGGTACTGGGGTCATCTCACTGGGGAGTGCCGGACAATCGGTGCTGGTCAGCTGCTGCAGCCAGACCAGCGAGAGCTGAAGCAGGGCGAGGCATCGCCTCACCTGGGAAGCGCAAGGGGGAAGGGAATCCCTTTTCCTAGCCAGGGGAACTGAGACACACAACACCTGGAAAATCGGGTAACTCCCACCCCAATACTGCGCTTTAAGCAAACGGGCACACCAGGAGAACATATCCCACACCTGGCCGGTAGGGTCCCACGCCCACGGAGCCTCCCTCATTGCTAACACAGCAGTCTGTGATCTAACTGCAATGCAGCAGCGAGGCTGGGGGAGGGGCACCCGCCATTGCTGAGGCTTAAGTAGGTAAACAAAGCTGCTGGGAAGCTTGAACTGGGTGGAGCTCACAGCAGCTCAAGGAAACCTGCCTGTCTCTGTAGACTCTACCTCTGGGGACAGGGCACAGCTAAACAACAACAAAAAAAGCAGCAGAAGCCTTTGCAGACGCAAACAACTCTGTCTGACAGCTTTGAAGAGAGCAGTGGATCTCCCAACACGGAGGTTGAGATCTGAAAAGGGACAGACTGCCTGCTCAAGTGGGTCCCTGACCCCTGAGTAGCCTAACTGGGAGACATCCCCCACTAGGGGCAGTCTGACACCCCACACCTCACAGGGTGGAGTACACCCCTGAGAGGAAGCTTCCAAAGTAAGAATCAGACAGGTACACTCGCTGTTCAGCAATATTCTATCTTCTGCAACCTCTGCTGCTGATACCCAGGCAAACAGGGTCTGGAGTGGACCTCAAGCAATCTCCAACAGACCTACAGCTGAGGGTCCGGACTGTTAGAAGGAAAACTATCAAACAGGAAGGACACCTACACCAAAACCCCATCAGTACGTCACCATCATCAAAGACCAGAGGCAGATAAAACCACAAAGATGGGGAAGAAGCAGGGCAGAAAAGCTGGAAATTCAAAAAGTAAGAGCGCATCTCCCCCTGCAAAGGAGCGCAGCCCATCGCCAGCAACGGATCAAAGCTGGTCAGAGAATGACTTTGAGGAGATGAGAGAAGAAGGCTTCAGTCCATAAATAATCATTTTTAAAGGTGTGGTATTAGTAGATGCATGATGGAACAGAACAAACGGGTGAGAAATGGGCCTCACCTTTTATATAAAAAATTAGCTTATGACTAAGGGGGAATCAGAGATTAATGAGGAAGATTTTTCAACATATAATTGAGATAACTTTAGTAAACTGAGAGAAATGAATTTAAATCCCACAAACCTGTAGCATGATAAATTACTGATGAGTTAAAGGGGCAAGAAAAAGAAAATAAAACTTCAAAAAATCAGGATGCTCTTGAAGAAAAAAAAATCTGGATGCAAACAGAACTGAGCATGTATCAAGCTTCTGCTTGAGAGGTGGGTGGATAATTTTCTAAACTTGGAAGAAATTTCTTAAAAACCCACAAAAGTGACAGACTTCACTACATAACAATTTAAAGCTTTTGAATATAAAAGGAAAAAAAAAAAAAAAAAAACTAAACCAGAAGGGAAACAACAGCCTACTGACCCAGTGATACTGCTTCTGGGAAACCATTCTGCAAAAATAATCGGGAATATGGGGGAAAAATAGGCCCTCAACACCAAGATGTTAGTTCCAGCATTGTCTACAAATATGAACACTGGAAACAACCCAGTGGGTCCTAGGATAATTACAGAGAGAGACTTCCTTTCAAAGCCTCCAACTAGCAGAAGTGCCAGTCATGGGAGCCACCTAGTAATTGTCCTTTGGTGAAAAATCGCCTCCCTCCAAGTCTTGCATTTTCTAATATTTCCCCCTTATTCTCAAAAAAAAAAAAAAAAAAAGCTTGTAAATTTGGAAAATACAATTTAGAAAAAAATTTTTTTTCATGTGATTGTTGGCTGCATGTATGTCTTCTTTTGAAAAGTGTCTGTTCATGTCCTTTGCCCACTTTTTAATGTGTTTTGTTTTGTTGTTGTTGTTGTAAATTTAAGTTCCTTATAGATGCTGGATATTAGACCTTTGCCAGATGCATAGTTTGCAAAAATGTTCTCCCATTCTGTAGGTTGTCTGTTTATTCTGTTGATAGTCTCTTCTGCTGTACAGAATCTCTTTAGGTTAATTAGATACCATTTGTCACTTGTAAGTAGGAGCTAAATGATGAGAACACATGGACATATAGAGAGGAACAACACACACAGAGGCCTATTGGAGGGTGCAGGGTGGAAGGAGGAAGATGATCTGGAAAAATACGTATTTTTTAACTTTTAAGTTACATAAGTTACATATATAACTTATTTATTTTATATATATATATATATATATATATATATATATTTTTTTTTTTTTTTCCTTTTGAGACTGAATCTTGCTCTATCGCCCAGGCTGGAGTGCAGTGGTGCAATCTTGGCTAACTGCAACCTCCACCTCCCGGGCTCAGGTGATTCTCCTGCCTCAGCCTCCTACTGAGTAGCTGAGATTACAGGCATGCCCCACCACGCCCGGCTAATTTTGTATTTTTAGTAGAGACAGGGCTTCACCATGTTGGCCAGGCTAGTCTCAACTCCTGACCTCAGGTGATTTGCCTGTCTTGGCCTCCCAAAGTGCTGGGATTACAGGCATGAGCCACTGTGCCCAGCTATATATATATATATTTAGACCTATGGTCCCATTGAGGTAGGAGGCAGGACTTAACTCTGGACCAGACTAAAGACTGGCTAATGCACTCACCAGAGCCATGACAGTTTACCCATTCCCTGGCAATGACCTAGAAGTTACCACCCTTTTTTTGGAAATGTTTGAATAACCTGCCCCTTCATTTGCAAGTAATTAAAAGTAGGTAAAAATGTGACCACAGAACTGCCCCATAGCTGCTAGTCTCGACACACTGCCTACAGGGTAGCCCTGCTCTGCAGGAGCAGCCACAGAGCTGTAACACTGCCACCTCAATAAAACTATTTTCTTCTACCACCAACTCACCCCTCAGTTCCCTCCTGGGCAAAGCCAAGAACCTTCCCACAGGTGGAGCCTCAGTTTATGAGCTCCCCTGGCCTGTAACACCATCATCCAAGAGAAGAACCACATAACCTTCTGATATATTTCTGTCTGTATATATGCATTCATTACCTACATTTCTTTTAAAACAGATTATATATCTCATTTTATGGCCTCTTTTGAAATAAACAATACGATAATAATACTTCCATGCAATTATATGATCTTCTACTACACCACTTTTTTTTTGAGACAGAGTCTCACTCTGTCGCCCAGGCTGGAGTGCAGTGGCGTGATCTTGTTCACTGCAACTTCTGCCTCCCGGGTTCAAGTGATCCTGTTGCAGCCTCCTGAGTAACTGGGATTACAGGTGCCTGCCGGGCCGGGCGCGGTGGCTCAAGCCTGTAATCCCAGCACTTTGGGAGGCCGAGACAGGCGGATCACGAGGTCAGGAGATCGAGACCATCCTGGCTAACACGGTGAAACCCCGTCTCTACTAAAAAATACAAAAAGCTAGCCGGGCGAGGTGGCAGGCGCCTGTAGTCCCAGGTACTCGGGAGGCTGAGGCAGGAGAATGGCATGAACCCGGGAGGCGGAGCTTGCAGTGAGCTGAGATCCGGCCACTGCACTCCAGCCCGGGTGACAGAGCAAGACTCCGTCTCAAAAAAATAAAAATAAAAATAAATAAAAAAAATAAAAAAATACAGGTGTCTGCCAAACACACCTGGCTAATTTTTGTATTTTTAGTGGAGACAGGGTTTCACAATGTTGGCCAGGCTGGTCTCAAACTCTTGACCTCAGGTGATCCACCTGCCTTGGTCTCCCAAAGTGCTAGGATTACAGGCGTGAGCCACCACACCCAGCCTCTACTACACATCTTGATTGCTACATATTATCCTGAAGGATACACCGCAGTTTAACTAATTTCCTACTACTGGATGTTAGGGCTTTTTTTTCTGTTATAAATGAGGTTGCAATCTTTGTAGTGAAATCTTTATACCCAGTTACAATTGTTTCCTTAGAATAAATTCTTGTCAATGAAATCCATGGATCAAAGGATACTGAAACCACAAAGGTTTCCAAAATGTATTGCCAAATTCTCACATCTTCATTAAGGTCATTTTTTGGTACTTATTAAAATTGTGGTAATAATTTTAAACAAAATCATTATCATGATAGAAAATGAGACCACTACTGTTTGATTTCATTTGTGGCTTTTTTGGCCTCAGCCATTGAAGACCTGTGGCAAACACTACTGTTTGCTTATTTAAAATCTGTTTCTTTTCCCTTAGCTTAAAAGAATCTCAAGTTTTTCTGGAGCAGGAAATTTCCTAGGTGCTAGAGAATGAAAGCTAGTTTAAGCCAATCATGGAAACCCATTTCCCTGGTTTTTGGTGGGGTAGGGGAATGGGCCAGGGACCCAGTATTGACAATGGGGCCCAAGAAATCTGCCAGGAGGGTTGCTGTGGTACTAGCCTCTTCCTCCTCCCTCTCGCCAAGAATGCAGGTGTGACAGGTAGAGCTTGAAAAGTCATCTTATCACCATAAAGGAAAGGCCAATAAAAGAAAAAAGAAACAAATGAAATCCATGCAGATCCATCAGACCCAACATCATGGAGCCACTGTACCAGCAACCACCTGCCTCAGGACTTCTCCTTCACATGAGAAGAAATTACCCCATGTATTTAAGCACTGTGATTAGGTTACCTGTTACTTGCAGCCAAAAGCATTCTACCTAAAACATGTCAAAATAATTATTAATATCCTCCTTTTTAAAAATTAGCTGTTAAATCAGGACCCAGAAAGGGAGGAGATAAAACAATGTTCTTACAATGACACTGAGTAAATAAAGTGACTATACGGGGACAAATTTGAATTACAGATGAAATCACTGAAATGGGTCAAAAGTAAATGCCATGCATATATCAGGGTTTGGCCAGATCAACCACAGTGCACTGGCAACACCATCCTGGGTCGCTCCCCGTTAAGGGCAGAATGTGTTTCCTTCTGTCTGTAACAAATAAGATGGAACCAAATTTAGAACAGTGACAACTCGAGGTCAAATGTCACAAAGAATCTAAACTTTAACCTCTGGCTCATTCTTATATTTGTTCCTCCTTCTGTCTCCTTTCATAAGCTCTTCCTTTTATCAGAATATGCAAGTCCCTTTTCAATTTCCTTCAGTAGGCTGGGGTTTTATGTCCTCTCCAGTGGATGGACAGACGAGTCCCAGTTTACTTCTGAGAAAACACAGCTTCTACTATTTTTGGACAGCCTATCTAAAGAGCAGAAAATTGCCCTGTAATAATACTTTTTGGACTGTGGTTGGGAAATAGTCCTTATAATGGAGCAGTTAAGACCAAGGCATCTATTTTCTTTCTGGGGGGTAGAGAGGGAACTATATATAAAGTGTTCTTAGATGAAAATGTCCACATTGGTGTTCCTTTCTCTAGCCTAGTTATAGTGCTTGATTACCATTCCCCTACAGGGCTGTGGGTGGTTGCTCTGGGAAGTCAGGAATACTCAGCCTGGCTGTCCCCTCAGCACACACCTTGGGAGCCCTCAAGGCCAAGTTCCTCTGTGCTAGCTAACTGTCACTTGTTGAGATGGCCAGACTCACTTCATGATAATTTATCAGTGTGTGGTTAATTGTTTCCTTCAGAGAGCAGAGGAAGAAGTTGATTTGAAACGTTTGGACAAAGGGGTTATCTGAAGGCTTCCTTGACAAGTCTTTGTGATGATGAAGGTTGTGGGCACAGAGCAGAACTCCAGCACTGACCAGAGGCTGAGTGGCTTGGGAGGACAGTGCACTCCTCCTTAATGATAGGACATTTTCTTCTGTCTGGGAAAAATTAGGGGTGGCCATCCTTGGAAGCCAGCACAGCTCAAGGTCTCTTCAGTTCACAGAGGCACAGAGCATTTAACTTGGACAATGTGTTCTGGTTTTCGTTTGGAGTTCTCTCTGCTGTCGATTCTTTTCATAGAAACCTTCCCCCTTTCTACCTAGCTGCTTGGGTTCCTTTAAAGATTGAAGAAATTGTTCCAGGCAGCTGTAAGTGATTCTCTCAAACCATCCTTGGCTTCGGGGAAGAACTCCCAGCCCTGGGAGGGATCAGGAGCATATGACCAAGACGGGCCTCCCAGGGACACGTCTCGGACAGAAGCTCCCAAGCCTAGTTGTCTGGATATGAGGCAGGTGTGGGAAGGGGCCACTTGACTGAGGGGGAGGGGGTTCCCAACATACCCTTCCTCACCAAGCATCACTTCAGGAGGGAAAGCACATACCCTCACTCCCCCCTCAGACAAAGGTTCCAGCTAATTATTCTTTCAACAAGTCACCATCACATTTGCTTCTGCTTTAAACAAATTCTCTCTGCTCCTCACGGCACCTGTTCCTGTTCATCTTCCCCATTTCAGAAAACAGCCTCACTACCCACCATCCCTTATCACCCCAGAATCTCTTCTTCCTCTTCCATTCACCCAGTTTTGCCAATATTTGTGCCTCAGTCTTTTTTAAATTTCTCCAACTCTTAACCCTTCATCAGCTCTACCCTGGACTAAAACAATCTAATCTGACTTGCTGCCGGAAAAAATTCTACCTAAAATGCAAATCTGATCATTTTCCTTCTGGACTTAAAATCCTTCTCAGGCCATAGGACAAAGTCCAGAAGCTCTGGCATCACCAATAAAGCCTTCCAAGACTGGACCTTAGCAGCCTTACCTACCCTGAAAATCCTGGACACTCCATCAACAGTAAACTCTCCACAGCTTCCCTCACACACCTCAGTGCCAGGACTTCCCTCCAGCTATCTTGTTGTCGGGCAGACGATGGAAAAGGGAAATCCTCCCTGTGGGCAAACCCTGGAACATCTCATGGTGCCACATGCACAGCAGAGGTGGCCTGGATTTGACAGCTCGGTGGGAATGGTTAAGGGCCTAGCTGCATGAGGAGGAATCGGGAAGAAACAAGGTGACAAAGAGGTTTGAAAAACAGCAATATCAATGGGTCCAAATGGAACCAGAGCCTGAAAATACTCATATTCCACATGCATGCTCTTCAGAGGCCTTTACAGCAAAAGAGAATATTTCACACTAGGCGGCAGGAAGGGCTGTTCTATGGATACCCAGTCATTCACTTTCTCCAGGCAGCCTGGTACTTCCTCAAAAGACTTAAGGACACACTGGCCATGGTGCCAGGGGAAAGGGCACCAAATGGCCTTGAAAACACATACTCCTACTCTCCATGGCCACCCTGACTCCTGGGCCTGCTGAGTGTCCTACTGCCAACATAGTGACCCACGCCAAGCATCACACCTCTAGGTACCAGGTAGCTCCCTGCTGAAGGCTGATTCCACTGGGCCCCTTCTTCCAGGGGAAGAGTGATTTATCACCAGAATAGACACTGTGGACTGCCATGCCTCTGCCAGCCATACCAGCCAAAGATTTACCCAATACTTTCTATCCCACATGACACTGCTTCAAACCAAGTGAGGCTGCAGAGACCTCACTTCTCTGCACATGAAGGTAAGCAAGAGTCTGGTTGCCATAGGATTCTCAGTTCCTCCCAGGTACCTTATCAGCCAGAAGTGGCAGGCCTTGCAGAACTGTGCTGCACTCATGCCTGCTGAACATCCTGGGCTTGTGTGCTGTAATCCTGGAACTGAGGGATTGTGGACGGAGAGCATGTCTCCCATAACTATCTGCAATGACCTGCCCTTGAGATTTTTGCCTTTTGCCCATGTTTCCAGGCCCTGGTGATCTGGAGGTTTTACCACCCAGGAAAGAATGCTTCTGTGAGAGGGTGGCACAAGGGTGGATGCTCAGTGTGCCACCAGGTCATTTTGGGCTTCTCAGGCTTCTAAGGAAACAGAGTCCTCATGGAAGTACCTTGGGATGCAGAGGAGGACAGTCTGTGGGGTATCCCCACTGGGGAGCTCATTTGTGACTGGGTATCTGATGGCTGGATCTGTGCGCTGGGGACCTCCTTGGAAGTGTGTGTGTGTGCACACATATGTGAGTATACACATACATGCACACACACTGGACAAAGGAAGGGGACAAGTTAGCAGGCTCCTGCTGTGGGGGGCTTCCTGACTCACCCTAATTTCCCACTCTTTGAAAACTGTCTTCAATACACACAAGTAACCCAAGCAGCCAAATGTGTTCTAGGCAACTCTGTCAATTCCTCAATAATCTAGAAATTTGTGAAGCCCTGGAACAGGGGCCACATCTCTGTATCCTCAGTGCCGAGCATGGTGTCAGCAGAGCAGAGGCTGGGTCAGCACTTGTCCAATCAGTCAGATGTTCACAGCAAGGGTCTAGAGAAAAACAACTCCTAGAGCCAAGCTGCCGGAAGCAATTCTGGCTCTGGCCCTTTCCTGGATTTGCAACTCTCCTCTGCACTCCTTGAGAGACTCCAACATTCTTCCAATAAATTTCTTTGATTTGTAAACTAGTCAGTCTTACCTTAAACCAAAATATTCTCAATACTTACAAAGGACTCTTCTACCACCCTAAAAGGAAATGTAGTCTCTAAAACAGGCTCTCAGCCCCTTTAAACTGCTGAGTGAGGCCTCTCAGAGGCGATCAGTTTATTCCCTCAGTTTTTGGGGTTCTCCAAGGCTGCGATCAGCCATGATCTGCTCCTCAACACCTTTCTAACCATCCAAGGAGTATGTCCCAGGCCCCCTGGAGAAGTGACTTGGAGCTATGAATCCTCTCCCTAGAAAAAAAAGCAACATACACACACCACTGTGTAGCATTTTAAGGGACATGGGGAGTCCAGGCTAAGAGCTTCCATTATGCATCACCTTACTCCCCAAGGGCTCCAACCACAGAGTCACTGATGTTGACAGCTGTCAGAGACAAAGTGTGCCTTACTTCAAAAGGGGTAACATGCTTATTTCATCAAGATGCATTCTTGGCAGCAGGAACACAGTCTCTTCCTTGGAAGTCCTATAGTAACAACCCTCCAATAACTGTGACCTCACACAGGAAGGTCACCTAATCCTCAGAGTCCTGAAAACCTAATGGATCTGGTTTTGGCACACAAGCCAGTGCTCAGTCTGTATGCTGATACCGCCGGGCACAGGGAGCAGTGGCTGACACCTGGAGGGGAGGATGGACTGGCCACACTGCAACTTCAGGCCCCAAAGCAGCATTTGTTAGCCCCAAAGCAGCATTTGTTAGATACGAATTTCCCTTCCCCAGGTGACTTCAATGAACCTGGTATTTCAAAAGGGCCCCTGTTTTGGTAGCCCCGTGATGCCAGAAGGAGTGAAACCAAAGACCAGAAAGGAATCCTGCTCACCAAGGGCACATCCCTCGGTGGGCAATCACTGAATGAGAATGGCATCTGATGCGGGACTTACTGTACTGTGGATAGGACCATGTTACCTTTGTCAGCTGCTGCTCAGAGGAAAACCCCAAACCAAACACCGTGTTGGCTCTGCTGTCGGCCCACTGCCCAAACTTCTGTGACGTTTTGGTGAAGGTCATATTCGGTGTGATTGTGCTGTTTATGATCACCTGAAGAAAAACAGCCCAAAGGGTGAAAATTTAAATGTTGAATGAGACAAAGTCATTCCTTAGAAAGTCTTCTGTTGGCAAAGCCAGTGCTTCAAGTCTGCATCCCCTGCCCTGTTAAATATGGTCCCAAGTTCTCCTGGCACAACCTATGCTGAGTCAGATACACAACCATGAAAAGGGGCAACTTCAGAGACTTAACAGTCAGTCTAAAATAAGATCCTACATGTTATCCGTGGGAGAAAGTCTCTCCTAAGCAAATAATAGTTTCCCAAACTGCTATTTATTTACCCAAAGCTGCCATGCATCAGAGTGCCCTTAATGGCTAGCTATGTCCCACATTCTCTGAAGAACTGCACTATGTCGCTTTATGAGTCACCTGGAGCCCCAGTGTCCAACTCAAACAATCAAAAATCTCTATAAGCAATTGAGGCCTGCTGCTTCCCAACAGGCAGGAGCAGGTACAGTCCAATTAGGATAATTTGTAGAGGGTTAATTGACAAAGAAACTAATTATACAGGTGTGAGTGGGATACAGGGAAACTGTAAGGATGGTGCAGCAGCCTGGTGCTAGCTGTCACCACTCCTTGGCCTAAAAGAGTAAGGGGATGGAGTGGCTATAGACCCTGGAAGGGGGAGGGGTCATATAGAGCAAGCTACCTTGAAAAGAGAGGTTACCTTCTGTTGGGGGACACAGTCAGCACATGGTGACCTCACAGGAGTGGGAAACTGGGGGAGCAAACACTCTCGCCTCTCCCTTTGATCTCCAGTTGCCATTGGACAAACCCAGCTAGAAGCTAGAGGGCGTGGGAGCCCACTGATGTCTGCAAGTTAGCCCCTCAGGGACCAGAGCAGTGTCAAGAAGGGTAGAGGATGAATCTGAGGTGGAAGGGTAAAAAAATAATATCTAGCACATGGTACATTTATTCATTCAAACATTTATTGAACATTTACTATACACCAGACACTCTGCCAATCAAAGATACAAAGATGAATGAGTCAAGGTTCCTGGTCTTTCAATGGCAAGTAGTCAGGAAGAGGGCAGAGACATCAAACAACTGATAAGGGTTATAAAATATCAACAATGGCTTACTTAAGTAGAAATCATTGGAAGCCCTAAGACTCTAAGAAATACTCAGGAAAAATACTCTTGGAAATAAAGGATTACTAGGTGTCTACATAAGGGCAGGGTGGCAGTAACCACTGGCTGCTTCCTCATCAGATGATCTGAGCAGAGAATAAGAGGAATATAAGTAAATACTCTAAAGAGTGAACCTACCAGCAATTTTACTTACTAAGGTTGTTTATTCTCAATGGTCAACTCAGAACACTATCCTTGTAACTGATAAAACAGAGAAGAGAAAAAAGTTTGAATGGCATAGCCCTTGCTTTCCATGGTAGGAACCTGAGTCTACTATTTTGCTAAAGGACTGACCTTCCAGATACAAACCCTTGCCTTAACTAAAGGGATCTAGACAGTAAGTGACAGCTGTCACTAGTAGTAGAAGTATCATTGCTATTGCTATATCTACATTTATCTATTAGACTATTGAGTTTGCTGATAAGCCACTGGCTCAAGAGAAAACCTTGGCTTAGGTGGTAAAATAATTTTTAGAATACTAACAGCAGCAATTATTATTTGTTGAACACTTATTGAGTGCCTGATTTATATCAGTTCACTTAAACCTTACAAAAAGCCTATGCATATGACTATTCCTTCATTTCACAGAAGTAACTGAGATTTGGGAAAGTTTTTTTTTTGTTTGTTTGTTTGACTTTTTTGAGCCGGTTTTGCTCTGTCGCCCAGGCTGGAGTGCAATGGCATGATCAAGGATCACTGCAACCTCTGCCTCCTAAATTCAAGCGATTCTCCTGCCTCAGCCTCCTGAGTAGCTGGTATTACAGGCGCCCGCCACCACGCCCAGCTAATTTTTGCATTTTTAGTAGAGAAGGGGCTTCATCATGTTGGCCAGGCTGTTCTCAAAACTCCTGACCTCAGCTGATCCGCCCACCTCGGCCTCCCAAAGTGCTGAGATTACAGGCATGAGCCACCGCACCCAGCCGAGATTTGGGAAAGGTTAAACTAACTTGCTTAAGGTAACACATTAAAGCTGGCCAGCAGGAGACTCTAGAGATAAAAAACCAGTTGTCTGACTCCAAAACTTGTCCAATAAACTTCTATATCATGTTGCTTCTCATTTTATACACAACGAAGGTAACAAACATTACTGCCTCTCTTCTTTTCCCCATCTATGAAGTACTGATGTCCATGTGCTATGATCCAGGTGACTTTTCCTTTCCTTATAATAACCCTTCCATAATGCCAGTGGCCATGTGAGTTAGGATATTTTACCAAATGTTTTCCATTTGGAAAACTGAATGCAACATGAGAAGTCAAGAGATCTGCCTGCTGTCACTGGACACTATCAAGAGATGGGGGCAGGGGAGCAGGATGTGGAAAATGCAGATCTAAACTACTGGCAAGTGTAGGGCAAAGTTATGGGACCTTGGAGGGTGGTGGGATTCTGGCTCAGCCCCAAGCAGGGCAGATATAGTGGAATCAAGGCAGACCTAAGGAAGGTGTGTGGCTGGGAGCTGGATCAGAATGGATCACATGATTCCCGAAAGCCAACTCTGGTCATCTCTCAATTACCAGAATCCTGGGAGGACAAAGCAATGACTACATCCATTCAGAAACTGGATTCATTTTAAATCTTGCTGCTACCTCATTGCAGGCCTATGCCCCTAGGTCAGTCACCACACCCCAAGTCCCCTTGAAAAGCAGTGGGAAGAGGCTGGCCAAAGTACAGGACATGGCTCTTAAGTTCACCCAAACAGGCTGTCCCAGAGGCAGTCAAGCTGGACTAATAATGGTGATACCCCCTGCTATTTCTTTAAAACTTAGTTTCTAGGGCACTTTTTCAGTCTTTAATCCCCATTTTTTTTAGATGGCGAAACTGAGGCTGAACAAGGTCAAGTGATTTGTTCAAGGTTATAAAACGAATAAGTGGCTAAAAAGAATATAATGTATGTCTTACTTACAAAGCAACAATGGACTGATTTCAAGAGCTAAGTCTATTTATGATGGCTGGAGGTGCATTCAGCTTCTTAAATCTGTAGACTCATTAGTTTTTAGAAAATTCTCATTCTCTCCATGAATATTGCTTCCGCTCTATTCTCTCTCCTTGCTTCTACTTCTGGGACTCCAATTACAGACCTGCTAGGCTTTTTGAGTGTGTCCAACATTTCTCTTTGAGATAGGGTCTTGCTCTGTTGCCCAGGATAGAGTGAAGTGGCACAAACATGGCTCACTGCAGCCTCAACCTCCTGGGCTAAAGTGATCCCCCCATCTCAACCTTCCAAGTAGCTGGGATTACAGGTGTGCACCACCATGCCCGGCTAATTTTTGTAATTTTTGTACAGATGGAGTTTTGCCATGTTGCCCTGGCTGTTCTCAAACTCCTGGGCTCGACCAATCCATCTGCCTCAGCCTTCCGAAATGCTGGGATTATAGACAGGAGCCACCATGCTGGCCATGCCCAGTATTTTTTACACTCATCAATTTTTTTTTCCCTGATTCTTGGTTCTCTCTGATTCTATTTGGGTATTTTCTATTAATCTGCTTTCCAGGTCACTAATCCTGGTCACTGATGTATCCAATCTGCTGTTAAATCTATCCATTGTTATCTTCATTTCAGATACTGTTATTTTTTAGTTCTAGAATGTCCATTTGGTTCTTTCAAAAAAAAATTCTAAGTCTCTGGGAATATTCTTCTTCCTTTCATCTATTTTGTCCACATTCCCTCTGTTTCCTTGAATATATTAATCATAGTTTGCAGGCTCATGCCTGTAATCCCAGCACTTTGGGAGGCAAAGCCAGGTGGATTGCTTGAGCCCAGGAGTTCGAGACCAGCCTGGACAACATAGCAAAACCCCATCTTAACTAAAAATACAAAAATTAGCAGGGCATGGTGGTGTGCACCTATAGTCCCAGTTACTCAGGGGGTTGAGGCAGGAGGATCACCTGGGGCTTGGGAGGTCAAGGCTGCAGTGAGCCGTGATCACGTCACTGTACTCCAGCCTGGGTGACAAAAGTGAGACGCTACCTCAAAAAAGAAAGAAAAGAAAAGAAAGAGAAAGAAAGAAAATAAAAAATCATAGTTTGCAATAGCATTATGTCTTTAAAAACAAAACCATGTGCATACCTTAATTTTAAAATATTTTGTTGCTAAAAAATGCTAAGGATCATCTGAACCTTCAGCAAGTTATAATCTTTTTGCTGATGGAAGGACTTGTGTCGATCCTGATGGTTGCTGACTTATTGGAGTGGTGGTTGCTGAAGGGTGGAGTCATTGTGTCAATTTCTTAAAATAAGACAATAATATTTGCTGCATTGGTTGATTTTTCGTTTCACAAAAGATTTCTCTGTACCATGCAATGCTGCTTGACAGCATTTTATCTACAGTAGAACTTGCAAAAAAAATATCCACTACCAACAGAATGGATAAACACACTGTAGTATTTCCATATAAAGGAATACTAATCCAGCAGGAAAATTAACCAAGGCTAACCAAATTGATCAGCATGGATGAATCACAAAAATTTAAAAGTAAAAAAAAAAAAAGAAGTTACAAAAGAACACACACATTATAAGTCTCTAGTATGATTCTATTCATATAAAGGTCAAAAACAGGTAAAACTGAGTAACAGATTATTTAGGGCAGGGGTCAGCAAACTATAACCCTCAGGCCAAATCTAGCCTAGGGCCTATTTTTGTAATTAAAGTTTTATTGGAAGACAGCCATGCCCATTCATTTACATATTGGTCTATGGCTGTTTTCTGGCTACAAAAGAGTCAAATATCTGCAGCAGAGACTGTACAACCTGAATACGAAACTTTTTTAAAAAATTACTCTCTGGCCCTTAAAGAAAAGGTTTGCCAACTTCTGGTTTAGCAATATATACATATGTGGCAAAACTATACAGAAAAGCAAGGGAATGCTTAATACAGTCTTAATGGAGAGTGGTGATCTCTTGAGGAGTGGATGGGAGAGCATCTAATTAGGAAAGGCCCATTGAAGGACTTCTGAAGTATTAATGAAAGATGTACTTCCACTGGGTGGTGGGTACATATGGGTTTGCTTTATTATTAGACATTGAATGGTGCCTATTAATACAAACGGTTAAAAATAAAGTCTACAAACCCATAACAAAGTTGTCAGGGAGGCTAATCTTCAGAGTGGGCAGAGGCTTATGAAAACAGCAGGGAGTACCCTTCCTGCCCATGGAGACACTTGGAAAATTATGTTAGGGACCGAGGAGGTGGCTGGACCTGTGGGTTCTGGCGTCAGAGGAGATGGGAGACTTCAGTAAACTGAGGGATGAGAAGTGAAGGGGTCATCGGGTGGAGAGTTATCTGGTGGAAGAGAAGAAGAGGCCCAGGGCAGAAGGCTGACTTAAGGAACAGCAGGTGAAGGAGTTGGCAGTACACCTGCCACAGGTGGCCGGGAACCAAGGAAGAATGAAGCCCTGGGAGCCAAAGGTGAGTATGTGAAGGATGAGGGCACAGTTGAGTGTACAATGTGGCAGAATGACTCAGCAGAATAAGAACTGTTCCCCTCTGGAGAGAGGGGAGAATGGATCTGGGGGAAGGAACCAAAGCCCAGAAGGGAGAAGGGGCTGCACTAGAGCACCCCAGGCATAAGCTTCATATGGGCTCCCATCTGTGTACACCTTCCTCTTGTGTGAGTCATCTCTGAAACTTTCACAGAAAAAGAAGCCACCCTAGTAAAAGACCCAGTCCTGCAGATCAGTGGGACCAAGTTGTCACAAAATGCACAAAACACACATAGTCAAGAGCTACTTGGAAATAGCAAAATGCTAAGCTCCTCCTGTCTCTAGTCTCACCTGCTCTAGATTTCAGAGGAAGCTGCTCATGAAACAGGCAGGGGAGACAGGCCCATCGGATTCCCTTCATGAAAAGTCTTTCCCAGATCCAGAGAGATGAAGTTGGATGAACCTGGGAGTTTTCCACAAGAGGCTGGGGCTGAGACATGTCATCTGCTCCAAGAGTAGTTATTAACAGGTGCTTCCCTGTCTCTACTAAAAATACAAAAAAATTAGCCGGGCGTGGTGGCGGGCGCCTGTAGTTCCAGCTACTCGGGAGGCTGAGGCAGGAGAATGGCATGAATCCAGGAGGCGGAGCTTGCAGTGAGCCGAGATCACACCACTGCACTCCAGCCTGGGTGACAGAGGGAGACTCCGTCTCAAAAACAAACAAACAAAAAAACAAATCACAGACAGCGAAGAAAAGAAAAGCTGAAAACCTACTGTGTGCTCGGAACCTTCCTAATGCTTGCTCCCTTAACAGAAGGTGCTCTATATTTATTCAAAGGAGTGAATTCTAATGATGGGTGGACGAGAAGAGCCTGAATGTGCTCCTGAAAGTAATTTTACATTCCTAAAAGAAAACACCAAGCAAGTCAGAGTTTTAGAAGCTGATATGCTCTGAACCATCACGATCAGGCAGCACTCACAACACAGCAGGTGCAGCTAAATATTTGTAGAAGGGATGACCTCTAAGGTCTCTTCCAATACAGGTTTCTGTGATCCTATAAATAACTGAGAACCAAGGGCAGCAGAGTCATCCAGAGCTCCCAGGAGAAGCACCTGCTTCAGGCAAGTCTTGTCCACAGGCAGGCAGTTTCTCATAAGGATGGCAGTGATTAACTCAGTCTGGAAAGAGTGCCAACAACACAATGAAATCAAGTGCTATGATGGCTCAATTAACCAATGCTCTGAAAATGGAGTTTATTTATAATGGAGCTGGCCGTTCTGCCTAAAAACTCACCATAAATCACATGCCTATTGGCATCTGCCACATGGTTCATAGCAGTGCTCTGAGAAGCCGGGAGTGGGGAGATGCCCTCATGTGGCTCCCATCTGTCCAGTGTCTATAAACAGGGACAACCCAAGGTTTGGAATCTTGGGTCCCCCCTTGGTGGTGACCCTGCCCCTGTCTGCTGTCCTTCTGTGGACACAGTATACCTGCCACAGGCCTGGAGAGAAGGTGGCCAGACTTGACCTCATCATCCACTCATTCCCCCACCCACTTCCATGGCGTTGTCCACCCTGGCTTGGTGCTGGGACTCCAACAATGAGCCAGGCATGGTTGCCATCCTCAAAGAGCTCACAGTCTCCTGGCAGCCCCAACACTGACATGGATCCACATCATCCCCTAGAGCTTGGGCAATGCTGAGGCAACACACTGAAGTTTTCCCACCCACTCACGTCTTTAGACAATAGCTGGAACTGACACATGAAATATTGTCCCAGGGAAGAAGGAAATGTCTTTCTGTTTTAAGAATTAAGAACAGATCTGAGTACAGATCTTCCTATGATGAGTAGCACCAGCTGCTTCCAGAGGGAGGAGAGGCTGTCCATACATCCCTCCCCAGGTAGAGCGTGACACATGCTTGGACAGGGCAGACGAGCTGGCTATGCCTGGCATGGAATGACAGCTGCTAAAGCTGCTGGCCACAGCTTTCCTTCTCAAGGAGCCTGTGCTCTCTGGCTGCCCACAGTTTACGCAGAAGCTGAATCTAATGTGGCCTTTGCTCAGAATGACCTCTGAGTCCATTCTACACCAGCCACTTCTTACAGAAACACATCCAGTCCTTCACTGGGGAGGAGTGGAGGAGGCTTCCCCTTCCAGCCCACAACAGCCTCCTGCTTTGAAAGGGACAGATGGCCCAGAAGTACCACTCAGAGGCTCAAAGTAATAAACTTGATGTGGCCCAGCCAACAGAGAGAGGCAGGACTCAGGCACTAGACCTGCCCAAGGTCACAGAGGTGCAGTGTGGGGAAAAGAAAGAAAGATCAGACTGTTACTGTGTCTATATAGAAAGAAGTAGACATAAGAGACTCCATTTTGTTCTGTATTTGAGATGCTGTTAATCTGTGACCCTACCCCCAACCTTGTCCTTGCAAGAGACATGTGCTGTGGTGACTCAAGGTTTAAATGATTTTGGGCTGTGCAGGGTGTGCTTTGTTAAACAAGTGCCTGAAGGCAGTATGCTTGTGAAAAGTCATCACCATTCTCTTAATCTCAAGTACCCATGGACACGTACACTGCCAAAGGTCCACTGCCAAAGGTCGCAGGGACCACTGCCTAGGAAAGCTAGGTATTGTCCAAGGTTTCTCCCCATGTGATAGTCTGAAATATGGCCTTGTGGGAAGGGAAAGACCTAATCGTCCCCCAGCCTGACACCCGTGAAGGGTCTGTGCTGAGGAGGACTAGCATAAGAGGAAAGAAGGCCTCTTGGCAGTTGAGATAGAGAAAAGCATCTGTCTCCTGCCCGTCCCTGGGCAATGGAACATCTCGGTGTAAAACCTGATGGTATGTTCTGTTTACTGAGAAAGGAGAAAACCGCCTTAGGGCGAAAGGTGGGACTTGCTAGCGCAATGCTGTACTTTATGCACTAAAAAGGTTTATGGAGATGTTTGCATATGCATATCAAGGCACAGCACTTTTCCTTAAACTTATGTTACAGAGATCTTTATTCATATGTCTTACTGCTGACCTTCTCCCTACGATGATCCTATTATCCTGCTACTTCCCTTTTTCTAAGATGGTAAAGATAATTATCAATAAATACTAAGGGAACTCAGAGACCGGAGCCAGCGTGGGTCCTCTGTATGCTGAGCTCCGGTCCCCTGGGCCCACTTTTTCTTTCTCTATACTTTGTCTCTGTGTCTCATTTCTTTCCTCAGGTCTCTTGTTCTACCTAACGAGAAATGCCCACAGGTGTGGAGGGGCAGGCCACCCCTTCAGTGCAGCCCATGAGCTAAGATACAGCCCCAAAAGTTAAACGCATCTGACCACCTGTCATCACGGTTCAGACCAACATTTGTGATCAAAGGCCTAAAACCAAGTGGGCTGACCCAGTGTGGTAGAACACACTGAGGAGGACACCAGGGAGTGTCCAAACTCCCCCAGCCCAGGAGCATCCATGCCTATGTGGTCTGCCTGAGGCTCCACAGCATGCATGAGGCCTGGAATGTGCAGCTGGGCAGGGAGCAGGGCTCCAGGCTTGGGTAGCCAGTGAACATGGAACCAGAATAGATGGTCAGGAATAAGAACAGAAGGGGAACCAAGCCGAGTGAACAGAGATGGGGGTAAGGGTGGGCAAGGGCAACAGACAAGAGCCCATAAGAAGACACTGGCATCAGCACAGATGCCCAGCAGTCAGCTCGACACACTGCACCTGATTCCAATCTGCAGACAGCAGGCGATCCATCTGGAGTATTCGGGCAGGATCGAGACTGGGCTCAGGGAGATGAGGACCTTAGTAATGGGTGGGGAAGGGGCAAGCCGCAGGGGACCAGACAGTAGCAACAGTTGCTACCACTCTAGGGTTCTCTCTCCATGCCCACTCGACTTGTGGAGCAGCTGAAGGCACAGGGTCTGATCTAGACCTGGGATGCTGGGTTTACAGGTTGCTGCCTGCCAGGTCGAGAGAGGGCCCAGCAGGGCTGAGTTTGCATTGGGACCACCTTCCAGTGCAGTGTGGTCAGGTTCTCCAGATGCGATATGTGCTCCCACCCCCAATCCCTGAGTGCCAAAGATAGTAATTAAACAGCTGAGGTCCATCCCTACTCCCTACTTCCTGGGGCCTTCTGTTCCCTCATGGGATGCTTCCTTTTGCAGGAAGAGGCTCTGTCATGGATCTCTGGTGCCACAGCACTAAGGCAGGAACACCAGGTGGTGGCAGGACATGGTGGATCACACCTGTAATCGCAGCACTTTGGGAGGCCCAGGGATGGATCACTTGAGGCCAGGAGTTTCAGACCAGCCTGGCCAACATGGCAAAACCTGTCTCTACTAAAAATATGTAAATTATCCAGGCATGGTGGTGGGCACCTGTAATCTCACCTACTTGGGTGGCTGAGGTGGGAGAATCGCTTGATCCCAGGAGGTGGAGGCTGCAGTCAGCTGAGATCGTGCCACTGCACTCCAGCCTAGGTGACAGAGTGAGACCCTGTCTCAAAAACAAACAAATAAACAAAAACAAACAAACAAAACACAACACAAAAAACAAACAAACAAACAAAACAGGTGGCTGGGCACCACAGAAAGGGTAGTCCAAGATCCTCCAACTAGCTCTGAGTTCCAGCAGCATCCCATGGCCTAGGTTTTGGATTCCCAGCCTGTAAGTGAGTCTATAGCTTGATGGCTTTCCCACACTGAGCCTAGACTAGCGCTGTGCTGCAGCCAGGGGCTTAGCCCACCCTCCTACACCCATCTGATTTCTCATAACTGTCATATTTGGCTCGGACCCCACATTGTCACAGCCTTCAGGAACTGCAGAGCCATAACGACACAGTGGCCGACGCTTTGACAAATTACTAAAAGCTCAGCTAATAGGACTAAAGCACTTGTTCTAAGAAAGTCGTTTTATCTATATTTAAGCCCAATATATCCTTGGATAACTCAACTGACAAAGGTACAAGCCCATTGAAGGAAGGCAGATGAACTGACAGAATCTGTAGATAAAAGAAAGCAGGTCAGCTTGATTCACCACCGCTGCCAGAACATCCTGGAAAGAGTCCAGGCGATTGCAGCACAGAAGCACAGAGAAGTGGTAATTACAACTGTGGCATCACTATGTCTCTCAGAAGGAAAAAAAAATAAAGGCACCTTTCAGATGTTCCCCCATTAAACACGAGGTGCCTACCTGCTATGTGCCAGGCACTAGCATACGTCCTTACTGTTCACCAGATCCTGGGATGTGCTATCATCCTACTATCATTCTGCTTGCTTAGGCAGAAAGACCAGTGCATTCATCTCTGAAGTGGAGGGAGATAACATACTACCTGCCTGGTATGTGTCAGGAAACTCTCTTCTACCAACCAGGAGAGGCCCGCTCCAACCCGACAAACCAGGAACTGGTGTGCAAATAACTGGGCACAGGCCCCAGTCTACCAAGCCTCCCCAGAGGCGTGAACCTGGGCCAGGCCAGGTCATTACCTCTCCTTAGACCTCAGCTGTAAAATGAGGACTTCCGGGGTCCATTCCTGAGGAGGAGGAAGGGCTGTGGCAACCGAAAGGGAGAGCAAGAGGATCCCAGGGTCAAGCCACCTTTATCTGCAGTTGCCAAGGTGCAGAGAAAGGGCACAAAGCAGTCACTTAGAGAACATGGGCTGAAGTGCCCTGATCTCCTGAAGAGATCAGGAGGCACCAGCAGGCTCTCATGTCTTCCCTGGGAGAGCTTCCCCATGCCTTCTGCTTGTGGAGTGCACAGAAGATCCTCCACCCAGGGCCCGTTCTATTGCCCAGCCCCCAACTCCCCTGCTTCCTGTTGCATAGGAAGGCTGATCTAGAGGCAGAAGTCAGACTAGACTGCAGGTGGGAGATGAGGCAGCTACTGCAAGGGTCCAGTTGAGACTGTGATAGGACAAGAGTTATGGTCTCTAAAACAGCAGGCACGAGTGGGTGACACTTCAAAGGCAGATTCACTTGACAAACAAAGAGGAAGGACTCTATGTTTCGCTTTATTAGCCCGAATGATTGGGGAATAAAAATGGAGAGGTGGTTTAAAGGACAAATAGGGGAATTCAGCTTTAGATACACTGAATTCCAGGTGGCAGCAGATAATCCATGTAAAAAATGTACAGCAGGATGAAGACAGAAAGACCATAAACCAGCAGGTCTATATTTTTTAAAAAAAGACTTGGTGATACTCTGCTGGTATCCCTTCTTAATTCTGTTCCTATGATAATGTGGCAAAAATATCATAGGAGAGAGAATAACAAAAATATATATGTATTTCAAGAAATACTCCAAACCACTTAATAAAGTTCGATTCCTATGCCTAATAACACCAAAACCTGACTAGATAGAATACCCAATGCTCGCAAGGGTGCAATAACAGACACTCTCATACAGGCTGGAAGAACAAACCCTTATGGAAAACAACTTGACAATATGCATCAAGAGCCATAAAGTGTTAATATCATGCCCTATAATATTACTTCTAGGAATCTATCCTAAGGACTATTCAAAAGAAAGCAATGGTATGTGATGAACAATTGAGGATATCTGGTACATGAAGATGCTCATTATCCATAATAGCAAAACATTGGAAGCCACTTAAATATCCAACCACAGGGGGAAAATTAAGAGCATTATAGGCCGCCAGTGGAATTATTATACAGGCATTAAAATGTTAGTTATGAAGACAGTGGTAACAGAAAAATCTTTTTCTTTCCCATTTACCGTAAGTTTAAATGAAAAAAGAACAGAATATGTTATACAGACATTATAACAATAACTTCTGTGTTAAGATGGCAGGATTTTGGGTGAATCTTGGATGAAAAATAAGCCACTGAGAGTGTTAAAATCAGTTGAGGGGGTGGTACCTTGGCTCCGTCCACACTGATGATCCGATAGCTGTTCCTTGTGACATCATAGAAGTAGGAAACGGTGACCGCCTGCTTGCTCGCAGGCATCCAGTTCTTCTTGGTGTTGGGGTCAATCTGGAAGACATGCGCTCGGGTGGTGAAGATGGGCTGTTCTCTGCAATAGGAGAGTGGGCGTGTGAGTTGAGAGAACATTACTTAATGTATAATTTATGATTTCTAGGCCACCTACTGCCCCAAAAGATTTTAAATAGCTTATAGGGAAACATACATATGCATGAAGACAATTAAAATAAAAGCAAAGAGAGAGGAAAAAAAGAGACACCAGTGAGTAGTTTTTGCAAACCACATTCCACTTAGCTGTTATCCCCTGAGACTGCAGGGCAATTGGTGTAATGAACAATTTGCTTAAAAGCCAACTCCTTGTTCAGTGTTTTTGAGTCCCTGTCAAGTGTCCTATACTTTTTCTGACAACCTGTTGTCATTTTTAGGATTTTGGAACCAATTCATTTTTTAGAATTTTGCAACAAATTTTGGGAGATTCTGCAACAACTTTAGGATTTTCCAATCCATTTGCAACTTAATGTTATATTTCTATTAAGTACTTCTCAAATTTGCAGTAACTTATGAATGATATAATTTTATCTTTTTTTTTTTGATATGGAGTCTCGCTCTGTTGCCCAGGTTGGAGTGCAGTGGTATGATCTCGACTCACTGCAATCTCTGCCTCCTGGGTTCAAGCAATTCTCCTGCTTCAGCCTCCTGAGCAGCTGGAATTACAGGCGTGCACCACTGTGCTCAGCTAAATTTTGTATTTATAGTAGAGACAGAGTTTCACTATGTTGGCTGGGCTGGTCTTGAACTCCTGACCTCATGATCTGCCTGCCTCCGCCTCCCAAAGTGCTGGGATTATAGGTGTGAGCCACTGTGCCTGGCTCTCTCTCTCTCTTTTTTTTTTAAGTAGACAGTGTCTCACTGCTGCCCAGGCTGGAGCGTGTGATGCAATCATAGCTCACTGCAGCCTGGATCTCCGAGGCTCAAGCGATTCTCCTGCCTCAGTCTCCCAAGTAGCTAGGACTACAGGCACGTGACACCACACTTAGCTAATTTTGCGGGGAGGTGGTGGGTAGAGACAGGGTCTCTCTGTGTTGCCCAGACTAGTCTTAAACTCCTGATCTCAAGTAATCCTCCCACCTTGGCCTCTCAAAGTGCTGCAATTATAGGGCATGCGCTACTGCACCTGGTAATATGATAGAATTATTTTGTGTCTTTGTATCGCTTCAGTCTAATTCTGGAACCATTCACCAACCTGACCAAATCTTCGAATTTTATGTTTCCAACTCATAAACCTTTTGAGTTTTGTGTAGAATTCATCAAATCCATCCCTTCTGCTATTCTTGCCTCTATATTGTTGCTTTTTCACTCCACATGCCTAAAGCACTTTATGTGATTCACCAAATTTGCATATTACCTATTTTTCTTTCTGCTGAGTGGGGAATTAGATTTTGACAATAAGTATTTAGAAATAAGGCAGATGAATAAAAATTGTAATGGATTTTACTGCATTTCGTATTTTAAGCTATCTACTTCACAAAGTAATGCAAAATGACACAGACTTATCACAAAATATATTTAATTCTGAAGAAAGTACCTTTACACAAACTCTCAAAAATCCTTTAAGTGTTCAAAATAAGATATGAATAGAAAAAAAGCTATCAACATGTAAAAATAGTCCCGTTGTTACGGATCACGAGGTCAGGAAATCGAGACCATCCCGGCTAACACGGTGAAACCCCGTCTCTACTAAAAATACAAAAAATTAGCTGTGCGTGGTGGCAGGCACCTGTAGTCCCAGCTACTCGGAAGGCTGAGGCAGAAGAATGGCGTGAACCTGGGAGGCAGAGTTTGCAGTGAGCCGAGATTGCGCCACTGCACTCCAGCCTGGGCAACAGAGCGAGACTCCGTCTCAAAACAAACAAACAAAAAAAAACCCATTGTTTATAAAATACTACAGATTTAATAAGTACAGATTTAATAAGTACTTATTACAGACACAAAATTAAACTAAAAGGTAACTTATACAATTTTTTAAATCTTTACAATGTCAAAAGAGATAACATAAAAGAGACATAGACAAGAACATAAAACAAAAAATAAAACAAAGGGAAAAGAGAATTTTAAGTGTTCTGGTCTCTAGATGGAATAATTTTAGGTGAAGCAGTCTTTGAATCCATCCTGACTGTAGAATACTCATTATTAAAATTTTAAGAATGCTCTTGAGAAACTTTTCCTAGAAAACCAATTTGCCACTTGAGCCTCATATAAGGGCTACTGAGTAACACCAGCAGCCTCAACCATCAACTGTGGTTTTGAAGAAAAGCAGCCATCTTCTTTACACCTGTTTCTCCATGGGCATGCTATTAATGCTGCTTCAGTGCAGCTGTTCACAGAGGCCAGCATTCCAGAACACAGGCTAGCAGCATTCCTTGCTTCCCGAAACTTCCCTTCTAGGTCCCTTGGACCAGGACAAGTGCCTCTGGGGCTGTGGATTACTAGGGCATGTTTATTCCCTCAACAGAGACAAAGTTCACCCACACACTTAATGCTAAACCAACACCCTTCCAGCAGCTGGGTGACAGCTGTTAGAAACAAAAGGAAGATTCTCACTGTAATTTCCTGCATCTGTTGTCAAGAGAGGCCAGCCGATGGGGAGTGTGTGCATATCAATGCAAGCCCTCATATTTCGTCCACATGATATGATCCAGTCTGCCATCTGGATCACCCAGCTGTGCCACTCTCAGCCCAGCACCGTATTTTGCTAGTCATCTAAGTACAACACCATAAAGGAAAACACTTCCTCACACAGTATTCTCTTGCATATGTGAAAGGAAGGAGCGATTTAAAGGGCAGTAACTACAGAACATTTTTTGAAGAATCAAATTATGCTACAATATCTGCCTCATTGTCAGAGCACTAAATGGGCAGGGCTGGGGGCCCACGGGTTAGAGAAGAGCCTTCCTGGGAAGGGACCCAGATTTTCAGATCTTCCCTCCTATTCCCTACACCAGAAAAGAGGGATTGGGTCTGGGTTTTGGCATGCTTAGACACGTGTTTCCTAAATCTCCACGACAGGAATTAGCTGGTACACTTACTAAAAATACTTGTTCCCAGGCCCCATCCTAGGCCCCTTGAACCTGGCTCTCCAAGGAAGGGCCCAGGGGGCTCCATTTTTAAGAACTCCAGGTGATTTTTATTTTCAAGGAAGCTAGGGAGACATTCACATTAGATATAATCAGATGATCTAAAAAAGAAAAAATAAAGAAGAGCCAGCATCTCTACTCCAGAATGACATTGGTGACTGAATGACAGAGGAAGACTCCAGAAAGTTCTCCCACAGCTGTGGAGGGGGCTGGAGGTGGGGCAACAGGTGGACCAAGAACAGGGTCTCTGGATGCAAAGGATGGGGGCAAGGGAACAGGCAGAGCTGTTCTGGTCAGGAAGGAGGGTGGAGATGAGTGTGGCCTGTGGTGGCCCAGCAGTGGCCTTCCATAAGCACTCTCTGTCCCTGAGGCCTACACGAGGGAGGAAGTGAGGAAAGCAAAGTGGAAAGATGGAGGAGAAAGCACAGGGAGCCGAGAAGATGGCAGAGCTTCCTGACCAGGCACAGGCAAACCAGCCGGCTGTCTGCTAGGCATGATCCGGGTCAAAGTGAGCAGACAAGAGGGGCTCCATCTCCAAATCTGCCTGCTCAGCTCTGTGGATGGACTGAAGTCATGCTGGGCTGCCATCGGGACGCCCAAGTAGAAATGCAAGGATGCTGGCAGAACACAATGGCTCACCTGGCAACACTCTTGGTCACCATGGTCAGGGCCTCTGCAGGGCAAGTGGCTTCTCCAGAGTGGGGGGAGGCACAGAGACCTGGGAGGGGTACTGCAGGGCATCCTGGCAGCTCCATTCTGAGGTAGTCACCATGGCAGGAAGCTATGGTCCTCCTGATGCCAAAGACCTGCATTCCTCATCCTTGAGCCCCTGAGCAAATAGGGGAGGATTGCACAGCCAGTCTGGCAGGAAACTACCTGCGGCTCTGGGATTTCACATGAATAACCAAGTCTTGGGGCACTGAGGAGTTCTATGCTATTCTTCTACAATCCAAAATGTCTGACGATATTTTAAGAAAAGGCAAAAAAGGAAGGCAAGGAGAAGAAAAGCTCGTAACTGACCTACCAATGACTGCTTACTATTCTGCTAGGCTTGCTCTCCACTTTGAAACTGCAACAATCCTACAGGGAAGGGGCTGAACAGGTGGGGAAACAGGAACTCAGAGAGGCCAACTAACCTGACTTGGGTAACGCGTACATGACAGGTCTGAGATTTGATGTTTTTTGTTGTTGTTGTTGTTGTTGTTTGTTTTTTTGTGTGTGTGTGTGTTTTTGTTGTTTTGTTTTTTTCAGATGGAGTCTTGCTCTGTCGCCCAGGATGGAGTGCAGTGGCATGATCTTGGTTCACTGCAACCTCTACCTCCTGGGTTCAAGCACTTCTCTGCCTCAGCCTCCCGAGTAGCTGGGATTACAGGTACCTGCCACCATGCCTGGCTAATTTTTGTATTTTTAGTAGAGACGGGGTTTCACCATCTTGGCCAGGCTGGTCTTGAACTCCTGACTTCGTGATCCACCTGCCTCGGCCTCCCAAAGTGTTGGGATTACAGGCATGAGCCACCACACCTGGCGATTTGATGTCATTTCTAAGTGACATGGAAACCCTCCCTCTTAACCATTATGTTACTCTTTCTTCCTACAATAATAGCTGTCTGTAGTAGGCAGCTTCGGATGTGGCTCCCGGTGACCTCCACTCCTAGTGTTCACGCCCTTATGGAATCCCTTCCTCTTGAGTGTGGGCGAGACCTGCAACTTGCAAAGGTGATGGGATGTCATTTGTGTAATTAGGTCACATAGGATTATGACATCTGTCTCCTACCAGGCTCTCTCAATAAATTACCTTATTGGTTTTGATGAAGCAAGCTGCCATGTTAGGGAGATCCACCTTACAAGGAATTGAGGAAAGACACCAGCCAACTGCCAGACACGAACTGAGGCCCTTAGTCCAACTCCCTTGGAGGAATGGAAATTCAGCCAACAACTACATGAGCTTGGAAGCAGATCTTTCCACAAGTGAGCCTTCAGATGAGACTCTAGCCCTGGTCAACACCTTGACTACAGCCTTGCAAGAGCCCCTGAAGCAAAGGGCCCAACTAAGCTATACCAGACTCCAGACACACAGAAATGTGTTTTGTTTTAAGATGCTATGTATGTGACAGTTTATTACGTAGCAATAGAAGAGACATTGTCCTTCACAGAAAGTTTACTATACACCAAGCAAATCGTACATATTCTCATTTAATCCTCCCAACAGGGCTGTGAGTGGGCAGTGCTATCCACAAGAAAATCAAGGGTCACAGGATCACTTCAGGCAAACTGAACAAATCTTAACACCTTTATGGGCAAAATCCAAATACAAACCTCACCACAAAATTCAGAAAAGCAGACCCTGACTTTGAAAGAGTTTTCTGCTTCACCTGAGAAAGCAAAAGAGCTAGAAGTAGGACACAGAAGTCATTTCCTCCTGTGTGCAAATCAATATAAATAGATTGAAGAGAATCAGAACTTTCCAACCCACATTTCCTTCCCAGCAGGGAAAAGCTGAAGAGAATGTATCAGAGGACAGAAATTACCTTCATATCCAAATTTATTCTCCTTCCTTTGATGTTCAATGTTCAGAGAGTAAATTTCAAATATACTCCCATTCCTTCTTCAGTGCTTTAAATAGAAAGCAGATGTTTCCGGATGGCAAAACACTTTAGACAGACAATATAACCTACCGTTCCTTGCATAGTTTCTTTAGAGCTGGATAAACACCAATTGCTGTTCATTGAACACATTCTGGAACCTGACAGTAATTGTTCCCAAGAATAATTAGACACTCTGTGCAACATATGTATGTTTGGAATATGAAACCACTCGGCAAAGAGACCACTCCTGCTTTGAACAATTTCTGGCTTTGGGTGAAATAATTCTGCAAAGAATTGGCATAACTACTTTTTGCAAAGAAAAAAGAGGGAGAGAGAAATGATGTTTTAACTTACCATAATTCTTCACTTGCAATGCTTAGCTCCACACTTTTTCTGACATAAACCTACAAAATCCAAAAATTCTTATTTTTCCTACTTCTATTTGATTTAAAACCAACCCTTCAGACATTTTTTTACAGTATTACAAAGTCTCATAAGCTGCCCTAATTAGTTTATCTGTCTTGAGTCTTAAACCCCTTCAAACACCATCTACTACACCAACCGACAGGTCTTCCTCTAGTCCAGATGGGTCATGCTCTGCCTGCCCAGATGCAAAGGCTTCCCTGGCTCTATCCCCAACAGGACCAGCTCCCAGTGCTTTGCATGAATTATAGGCTGGCCCCTGACAAACCTCGCCCTGCCCTGTCACCAGAAGGGCTTCTCCTGCTTTCCTTCTAGAACTTCTGACTCATCTGTACTTTCACACATCCCAGCCAATGCATATGCCCATCACTGGACCCAACACATCCTCCCTTGACTGTCCCTTCATGTATTGTCATAGTATCTTGTGAAGTCTGATTTGTGCTCTGAAGACACAGGCCATTGACTGCTCACCCATCACAAGGGATTGGAAGCATGGGCTCATCTGACCACTGACCCACACTCTACGTGGTCAACAGGCTACGACAGCCAGCAGGGCCAAATCCTCAGAACCCAGGACAGAGAACTGAAGGAAAAAGGAGATGTGGACAGAAATTTTTTTCTTGCACATCTTCCCATGCAAAGAATCTAACTTATAAGCATATTGGAGTTCTACTTTTACATAAAATCTACATAGCAACGTTATTGTTATTTGCAGATAATAGAATTGCACATAGAGAACACCCAAGAAAATCAACTGAAAGAGTATAGTAATTGAAATTCAGTAAAGTGGCTAGGTATAAAATTACTAATAAATAAAATCAGTAGCCTTCCTAAATACACAAACCACCAGATAAAAAATATAATAGATTGTCTGGCTGGGCAAGGTGGTTCATGCCTGTAATCCCAGCACTTTGAGAGGCCAAGGTGGGTGGATTACTTGGGGTCAGGAGTTCGAGACCAGCCTGGCCAACATGGCAAAACACGTCTCTACTAAAAATATAAAAATTAGCTTGGTGTGGTGGTGGGCACCTGTAATCCCAGCTACCTGGGAGGCTGAGGCAGGAGAATCGCTTGAACCAGGGAGGCGGCGGTTGCAGGGAGCCGAGATTATGCAACTGCACTTCAAGCCTGGGTAACACAATAGGTGAGACTCCGTCACAAAATAAAAAATACATAATAATAGATTTCCTAAAATCCCATTTACAGTAGCAACCAAAAGGATACAACTTCTTGGAATCTATTTAGGAAGCATGCAAGATCTATGTTTAGAAAATAAAAGTAAGCCAGGTACAATGGTGTGCCCCTATAGTCCCAGCCACACAGGAGGCTGAGGCAGCAGTATGGCTTGAGACCAGGCTCTAGTACGCACTATGATTGGGCCTGTGAATTTCCAATGCATTCCAGCCTGGGCAACATAGCAAGACCAATATTTTTAAGAAGTCAAATAAATAAATACGATAAGAACAAAAACTTCTGAGGCACACAGAAGAAAACTTTAATAAGACATATTCTTAAATGGGAAAGCCAAAACAAAGCTGTCAATTATCCCTAAATATATAAATCTAACATAATAAAAACAGCAGTATTATTTTTAGAACTAGACAGGGTTATTCATATGGAAAACTATGTGAGGACAGTCAAAATATTCTGCAAATGAAAAAGCAATGAAGAGTTTTAGCCATCTCAGATATTGAAATATATTATTATAAAGTTATAGCAAACAAGGCAGAAAGTCTTAGTAAATAGATAAATAATGGAAGAGCATAGAGTCCAGAAATAGAAGACCAAAGAATTCAGTGCATGACACAGGCAGTATTGATCATTAGTGGAGACACAGAAATCCTGTTACAACAGTGCACAGCTACCTAGGAAGAGTCTGCATCTGCCGGACCTTAGCCAGATGTCTGTCTCCTTGCCTGGTCTGAGCCCCTTCAAGGAGGTCACAGCTGCCCCATTCTATTAAAGTTATTTTCTTCCTGCCCCCAAACTGACCAATTAACAAACCTTACAAATTAGTGATCTGACAGAAGAAATACTTGTCACAAATCCTCCTAGTCCTCTGACTAGGGATTCCCTTTTTGGGTCACATTTACACCAGGGAATGGATGAGGCAAGTGCCCCTGATGAATACCGACAGGCTTTATTAATGACACTACCTCATTTCCTAGAGTATCTGACAGTCTTTAAGGAGTTTGAACACACATTCTCCTATTGGTCCTCCTGAGATATAGGTTTGACTAAGTTCTGGGGCTGGTTCACAGCTAAGGGCTGCCCCAGAGGAGCCATCAGATCCATTCCCATGTGCTTTGGAAAAGGGTCCCAATTCTCCAAAAGGGCTGGATGGGCCCAGGACAGTGGGTGAGGACCTGGACAGCCAGGAGGGAGACAGGCAGAGTTGTGGAGAAGCAAAGCTGAGATGGAAAGCAAATATGGGCATGGGGGTGCAGAGGGGGAGGTAAAGCTTCTCTGAGGATGCAGGATAGGTAAACATTATGGCGGTGGGGATGAGTGAAGTGAAGGGGAAGTCTAGGACAGGGACAGAAGAGAAAATAAAACAAAACTCACTAGCAACATAGCAATGCCATCCTATATTCAAACAGCACCCCTGCACAGAAACCCCTCTCCCACCTCCATACGTATACATCTCCCTCCACCTCAGTCCAGAGCCCAGCAAATCTGCTAGGTTTAGCAGATGAGGGAGGAAACAGCTATTCAGGCACCAGAAGTGCACTCAGAGATCAGCAAGGGCCACTGTGTGGCACAGGAAGCAGGTGGCAGGAGATGAGGTCTCAGGGAGGGCCAAAGCCAGATAACCATGGAGCCTGAGCCTCAGGCTAAGGAAGTAAGTTTTTATCTTGGGACCAGCATCTCCCTAATGTGCTCTGTGGAGCTATTTTCTCTTCCAAATACATTCCAAAAAACATATATGTAGGAAAAACATTAAAAGCATTTGGATAGTCATTCTCATAATTATGTACTATCACCTTCAAGAAGTGTTCTCAAGCCAAGACTGCCAGGAAATAGCTTGGGGGCTGCATAATACACAGGTACCTTCCTGTGAGCCATGACACAGGTGTATTCTTGCACTGACAAACCGGTCACTGCATGGATGGTTACTTTCTATCCACAGTATGTTGTCTACAGAAGGAATCATCTCAGGATTTCAACATATATTTGTTTCTGTAGATGGTATGGTTAACATTTATACTATAAAAATTCATCCCACTTTAATCTAACATGAACAAAGGAAGTTTTAAACAAAAAGCAGAGTTTATGATTCACATATGAACCCCACAAGCCAAGAACTGGAAAACATCCAAGTGATTCCCTTTTTGTTTTTTTTTGAGACCGAGTCTCTCTCTGCCACCTAGGCTGGAGTGCAGTGGTGCAACCTCAGCCCACTGCAACCTCTGCCTCCCGGGTTCAAGGGATTCTCCTGCCTCAGCTTCCTGAGTAGCTGTGACTACAGGCACCTGCCACTACACCTGGCTAATTTTTGTATTTTTAGTAGAGACAGGGTTTCACCATATTGGCCAGGCTGATTTCGAACTCCTGACCTTGTGATCCACCCTCCTCGGCCTTCCAAAGTGCTGGGATTACAGACATGAGCCACTGTGCCCAGCCAATATCCTAGTGATTTCTAAAAAACCAGGTGGTGTGCTGCCCAAGTCACAAGGATTAATGATTTCTGAGACAGTTTTTAATTCAAGAGAGCACAAAATCTTGCTGAAGGAACAGTTTGTGTTCTTCCTTTTGCTATAACACATCTGTGTGCAAAGATTTTCTTATTACACTGTAATGAAACAAATTATGGAAGACGTCATGCCATACCTGATATGAGGGTATGACTTGGAAACATTGTTCTTAATATTGATTAGATACAGTTTTTTTAAAGGACTGGAAAAATAATGTTTTCAATTTTAAATACTGAGGCTTTTATATTCATCTACAATAAAAATGAAATTAGATGTCTACTTATATACTTTGTTCTTAAGCTGAAAATAATTTTGTTTTATTCTGTTACAAAGCATTCACCTACAAATGTGAATAATCTCACAGCAATTAATTCATCTGTGAGACCATATCTTGCTGTCTGCTTCACCTAAGAGTCTGTTGTACTTGATGATCGGTTGATCTTCCACTAGTGTTTCAAAATTGGTACATTATTCCATAGTAAAATAAATTTAGAAAATGCTGAGCAAAGGAGTGGCACAATCAGCACTACAATTTATAGGGATCACTGTGGCACTTCTATTGAAGACGGGCTGAAGGGGGAAGAGACCGGAAGCTATTCCTGAGGCACTTCGCAATTACCCCAGGCACCTGGAGATGGAGGCCTGGCCTAGAGTGGTAGGGACGAAAGGAAGGGAGTGGGTTCCTGAGATTTCAAAATGGCGTCGGGACAATTTCCAGTTTCCAGTCCCGCACGTGAAGAGCTTGGAAGTCGCCACTTCATTTTAACAAGTAAAAGGCCGGGCACCGTGGTTCATGCCTGTAATCCCAACACTTTGGGAGGCCAAGGCAGGTGGATCACCTGAGGTCGGAAGTTTGAGACCAGTCTGACAAACATGGAGAAACCCCGTCTCTACTAAAAATACAAAAAAATTAGCCAGGCCTGGTGGTGCATACTTGTAATCCCAGCTACTCAGGGGGCTGAGGCAGGAGAATCGCTTGAACTCGGGAGGTGGAGAGGTTGCACTGAGCTGAGATTGTGCCCCGAGATTGCACCATTGCACTCCAGCCTGGGCAACAAGAGCGAAACTCCGTCTAAACACGCACACACACCAAGTAAAAAAGCTGAATAAGGCTGGGCGCAGTGGCTCACACCTTGTAATCCCAGCACTTTGGGAGGCCAAGGCAGGCAGATGGCTTGAGGCCAGGAGTTTGAGACCAGCCTGCACAACATAGTGAAACCCTATCTCTACTAGAAATAGAAAAATTAGCTGGGGGCTGGGAATGGTGGCTCACGCCTATAATCCCAACACTTTGGGAGGCCAAGGCGGGCAGATCAGTTGAGGCCAGGAGTTCGAGATCAGGCTGACCAACACAGTGAAACCCCGTTTCGAAACTAAAAATACAAAAAGTAGCCAGGCGTGGTGGCCTGCACCTGTAATCTCACCTACTCGGGAGGCTGAGGTGGGAGGATTGCTTGGGCCTGGGAGGTGGAGGCTGCAGTGAGCCGAGATCACACCACTGCACTCCAGCCTGGGCAACAGAGTGAGACTGGCTCAAAACAAAAAACACACAGAAAAATCAACACCTTTTCTCCGCTCTGTCACAGAAGTGGGGTCACAGGGCAAACCACTGCCCCCAAAATTGGAGAGACAAGCAGGTACAGAGAATCACAACTTACCAGAGCAGAAAGCCATTAGCAGAGACCTCTGTGGAAACAAGTGCCAGGGCAGAAAAACCTGAGCTATAATTGGGGAATTGCTGAAGGCTCAGTGTGGGTAGGTCTCAAGAGTTAAAAACTCCAGAGGGACCCAATCATAGGGGTGGGGGGAGGGGCCTGCCCACTGTCTTGAGTTTTACTTCCATGAGTTTTACCAGGTTTTCACAATGAGCATCAGAGAAAAATCCCCTCATGCTTCAGGCAGGGGCAGGGGAATGCAACCATTTTAAAATACACCAGAGCACCTGTTCTTCCTAACAAGCCCTGCCTCAGGAGAAACTAATTTACCAGGGCCCAATCAGCTGGGGTACTACCAGTGCCCAACTAAGCCGGAGGAAGGGAAATACCCAACTCCAGCCCGCTTCAACCATCCTGTCCTACCTAAGTGGAGAGAAAAAAATTGAGAAGCTTTGGTGAAGTTCACAGTCCAGGGGCACAGGCTCACCTAAAGACTGAGACATAGTCATAGGATTATGGAATGCTTCCCCTCCCCCGGATCCTACCACCACATTACTAAAGGCCTATTTATGCAGTTCACTTCACCCAGGACAGCATGTCTACCTTTCACCAAAAAATTACAAAGCACACCAAAAGTTAAAAATAAATAGTTTGAAGAGACTCAACAAGTATGAGAACTGGAGTTGTAATATGGCAGGCATGTTGGAATTATTGGCCCAGGAATTTTTTAAATGATGATTGATATGCTAAGGGCTTTGATGGAAAAAGTAGACAGCATGCCAGAACAGATGAATAATGTAAGGAGATGGAAACTCTAAGAAAGAATCAAACAGAAATACTACAGATTAGAAACACTGTAACAGAATAAAGAGTGCCTTTGATGTATTCATTAGTAGACAGGACAGGGCTGAGGAAAGAATCTCAGTCTTCAAGGCAGCCCTTATTAACTGCTTCTGGAAGGCTTAGGGATTAGAAGTTCTGAAACTTTCAAAACTGAAAAGCAAAGAGAAAAGACTGAAAATAAAACAAAACAAAAAACACCAAAAAACAGAATAGCCAAGAAATGTGGGAACACTGGAAAAGGTATAACATAGGCATAATAAAAATACTAGAAGGAGAAGAGGGAAAGAAAAATCAGAAGCAACATTTGAAGCAGTAATGACTAAGAATTTCCCCCAAATTAATGTCAGACACCAAACCACAGACCCAGGAAACTCAGAGAACACCACGCAGGATAAATGCCAAAAACTATACCCTAGGTATATCACATTCAAACTTCAGAAAAATCAAAAACAAATTTAAAATCTTGAAAAAAGCCAGAGGAAAGAAACACCTTACCTACAAAGGAACAAAGATAAGAATGACATCTAACTTCATAAAAACCATGCAAGTGAGAAGAATGGAGTAAAATACATAGTGTTAAGAGAAAAAAGCCCTTACCAACCTAGAATTTTGTACTCTGAGAAATTATTGTTTAAAAATGAAGGAGGCCGGGCGCGGTGGCTCAAGCCTGTAATCCCAGCACTTTGGGAGGCCGAGACGGGCGGATCACGAGGTCAGGAGATCGAGACTATTCTGGCTAAGATGGTGAAACCCCGTCTCTACTAAAAAATACAAACTCTAGCCGGGCGAGGTGGCAGGCGCCTGTAGTCCCAGCTACAGGGGAGGCTGAGGCAGGAGAATGGCGTGAACCCGGGAGGCGGAGCTTGCAGTGAGCTGAGATCTGGCCACTGCACTCCAGCCCGGGCAACAGACCGAGACTCCGTCTCAAAAAAAAAAAAAAAAATGAAGGAGAAATAAGGACCCTCAGACATACAAAAATGGATGGAGTTGTTGCCAATAGACCTACTTTACAAGAAATGTTAAGTGTTTCAGAAAGAAGGAAAATGAGATAGGACAGAAACTTCAATCTACATAAAGAAAGAACATCAGAGAATGAATAAGCGAAGGTAGCATAAAAACTTGTTATTCTTAATTGATCTAACAGATAACAGTATGATCAAAATAATAACAATATATGCTTATATGTAAATGAAGTGAATGACAGGATGACATAAGTGATGGGACAGAGGAGTTAGGATTATTTTGTTATTATAAATTACTTGTACTACCCGTGAAGCAGTATAGTGTTATCTGAAAGTGAGCTTGGATTCATTGTAAATGTATACTGCAAACTCTATGGCAGCCAGTAAAAAAGTGAAAAAAAAGAAGTACAAATGATATGCTAAGAAAGGAGAAAAAAATAGAATCATATGAAATGCTCAAAAAAAAAAAAGTGTAGAAGAAAAAATTGGAACAAAGAACATGGGCAACAAATAGAAAACTGTAACAAATAAGACATATTAATCCAATGATATCAAATCACCTTAAATGTCAATATACTAAACACACACAAGATAGAGATTGTTAGAGTGGGTTAAAAAATAAGGCCTGACTACAAGAAACTCACTTTTTGTTTTTCTTTTTGAGACGGAGTCTCGCTCTGTTGCCCAGGCTGGAGTGCAATGGTGCAATCTCGGCTCACCGCAACCTCCACCTCCGGGGTTCAAGTGATTCTCCTGCCTCGGCCTCCCGAGTAGCTGGGATTACAGGCGCAGGCCACCATGCCCAGCTAATTTTTGTATTTTTAGTAGAGATGGGGTTTCTCCATGTTGGTCAGGTTGGTCTCAAACCCCTGACCTCAAATGATCTGCCCACCTTGGCCTCCCAAAGTGCTGGGATTACAGGTGTGAGCCACTGTGCCCGGCCACAAGAAACCCACTTTAAATATAAAGACACATATAGATTAAAAGTAAAGGATAGAAAAACACACACCATATAACACTAGTCAAAAGACAGCAGGAGTAGCTCTATTGCTTTCAGACAGAGCAGACTTAAGAGCAAGGAAAGTTATAAGAGATAAAGAGAGTCATTACCTAATAATAAAGGGGCCAATACTAAAAGAAGACATAACCTTAATGTGTATGTGCCTAACAGCAAAGTGTCAAAATACATGCCAAAACTAACAGAACTAGAAGAAAAAAAAATAGTGAATCCACTATTATAGTTGGAAATATCAACAGCCTTCAGTTAGAAATGGACAGATCCGAGGATGGGTGCGGTGGCTCACACCTGTAATCCCAGCACTTTGGGAGGCCAAGGCGGGTGTATAAACTGAAGAGTCGGGAGTTTGAGACCAGGCTGGCCAACATGGTGAAACTCTGTCTCTACTAAAAATACAAAAAACTAGCTGGACATGGTGGCAGGTGCCTGCAGTCCCAACTACTCAGGAGGCTGAAGCATGAGAATCGCTTGAACCCAGGAGGCAGAGGTTGCAGTGAGCCAAGACTGCGCCACAGCACTCCAGCCTGGGTGACAGAGCAAGACCCTATCTCAAAAGGAAGGAAGGAAGGAAGGAAGGAAGGAAGGAAGGAAGGAAGGAAGGAAGGAAGGAAGGGAGGGAGGGAGGGAGGGAGGGAGGGAGGGAGGGATTCCAAGAGGCAGAAAATCCTTCAGTACAGAGTTGAACTCAACATCACAACATCAACTAATGGGGTATAACTGGCACCTACAGACTTTCATCCAACAAGAGTAGATTGCATGTTCTTTTTCAAAGTGACGTGAGGCCGGGCACAGTGGCTCACACCTGTAATCCCAGCACTTTGGGAGGCTGAGACGGGCGGATCATGAGGTCAGGAGATCGAGACCACCCTGGCTAACACAGTGAAACCCCATCTCTACTAAAAGTATGAAAAAAAATTAGCCAGGCATGGTGGCAGGCTCCTGTAGTCCCAGCTACTCAGGAGGCTGAGGCAGAAGGATGGCATGAACCCAGGAGGCGGAGCTTGCAGTAAGCTGAGATCGCACCACTGCACTCCAGCCTGGGCGACAGAGTGAGACTCTGTCTCAAAAACAAAACAAAACAAAAACAAAAAAAACCAAAGTGACATGAAACATTCAAGATAGATCATATTCTGGGCCATAAAACACACCTCAACAAATTTAGAAGAATAGAAATTATATAATGTCTGTTTTCATACCACAATGGAATTAAACTAGAATTCAATAATAGGAGTGGCCAAAAAGTAGAAACAACTCAAATGTTCAACAGATGAATGAATAACAAAATGTGGTATATTCATATAATAGAGTATTATTTGGCAATAAAAAAGAAATAAAGTAGTGATACAGGATATAGATATTATTTGATAATAAAAAAAGAAATAAAATACTGATACAGGCTATAACAGGGATGAAACTTGAAAACATTGTGCTCAGTGAAAGAAGGCAGTCACAAAAGGCCAGACATTCTATGATTCCATTTATAGGAAATGTCTAGAATAGGCAAAAAACCTATGGAAAGAAAGTAGATGAGTGGCTGTCCAAGGATAGGAAGCCAGGGTAGAGGAAATTAGGAGTGACTGCTAATAGATTCTGACTTTCAGGGGGAATAAAAATGTTCTATAAAATTAGACTGTGGTGATGGTTCCAAAGTCTCTGATTATAGTAGAAAAATAAATCAATGATTGTATACTTATGTGAATTATATCTCAATAAAGCTGTACTAAACTTCTAGGAGTCCACTGATTCAGACTGAGCTTCTGCACTCAGTCTCAACAGACCAAACCAAAATGGAGTCACTTATGCTAAAGTTCCAGGTGACCATGCCAAAACTAAGTGGTTGATCTGACCTTTCAAGAAATCAGGACAGAGAATAGCCAAATCCCCACACAGGCCAGTTTTATCAGACATGATAAGGAAGCTCCCTCCACTTTAACCTTTATAGGGACAGTAACTGTGAAACAACCATCTGCTTTTTGTTCTTTCTTGTTTCTGCTTTCTTCAGCTCTTTTCTGTCCATACATACTCAGTGTCCACATTGCAGGGTGGAATTCTCTGAATCTCTTCTGATTCTGAGGGCTGTCCAATTCAGTAATTGTTTTGCTAAATGTATTTTGTCTTAAGTTTTTCTTTTATCGGCTGTTTTGCTTTAAAAAAAAAAAAAATCAAACGTGGAGGATGAAGGAGAAAAAAGACTCAGTGACTCTAAATTGCCTGGCTTGGGCAACTGAGAGGAGATTTTAGTGATGCTGGGTGTGCCTTGCCTGTGAACCAACTGGAAGAGATGTTGGAAAGTGAGTGGAATTTCTTTTTGGGGTGACTGCAGGGTTAGACGACAACACTGGGGAGCCCACAGCAGCAACCGAGAAGAAATCACAGTGGATGAAACCACTCAGGGAGGGTCTGCATAGAGAAAAGAGTAGAGGAACAACCAAACTAGGGAGGCGCCCAGGTCGGGCAAGAAAAGGAACCATCCTTGGATGAACACAGGGCCAAGAACACAGTGGGAAAGCCAGGAAAGAGTACTGGAACTCAAAGTTAAGTTCAGGATCATTCAGGTTGACTGATCATTCCAAAAAACCATTTGGCTATGTTGGAAGTAAATGCTTGGTGTTGCGAGTGCAAACAGCACTCAGGCAAAAGTTTTCTCAGCAAGGCAATTTACTTTTATAGAAGGGTGCATCTCACAGATGGAACAGTGGTGACAGCACACCAGACAAGGGAGGGGAAAGGGGTCTTCTTCCTAACACAGTTAGTCCCTACTGCTATGTATTTCCCCTATTGGCTAGGGTTGGACCGCACAGTCTAAGCTAATTCCTATTGGCTGTTTTAAAGAGGACAGGGGTATGAGTTGGAGTGGTGGAGTGAGTAGTTTTGGTGGGAGGGACGGTTACAGAACAGGTGACTAAGGATGACTAAGGACAGAGCAGGTGACCAAGGATGACTAAAGTCAGAGCAGGTGATAGAGGCTAGGAGGGGGTTGTTTACTGAAACTAAGGGCAAGGAGGCATAAAGAACGAGGAAGTTAAACTTTAAAATGGAGAACAAAGAACCGGGGAGCTGCACATACTGACATATTGGTTCTTTGAAGAGGAACTCAGAACTCATTGTACTTAATAACTTTTCCACTCTTGGATTTTAAAGGAAGTTAACAGGCTAAAACCTTTGAAGAGGAATTTTACTGTATCCTACAGTTACATATCATATTAAAAGCTAACTTGTTTCAGCTGAGCATGGTGGCTCATACCTGTAATCCCAACACTTTGGGAGTCCGGGACGACAGATCACCCGAGGTCAGGAGTTTGAGACCAGTCTGGCCAACATGGTGAAACCCCATCTCTACTAAAAATACAAATTAGTTAGGTGTGGTGCGTGTGACTGTAATCCTAGCGACTCAGGAGGCTGAGGCAGGAGAATCGCTGGAACCCAGGAGGTAGAGGTTGCAGTGAGCTGACATCATGCTACTGCACTCTAGCCTGGGCAACAGAGTAAGACTCTGTCTAAAAAAAAAAAAAAGAAAAAAAAAAAACTAACTTGTTTCTCTACCTTTACTGAGAAAGGTAAAGAAAGTGACATATCTCAAATACACGTTAAAAAGATGATACTGCCAGGTGAGGTGTCAGAGCCCCCACATTGTAAAGTTGTGAAGTAGTTGACTTGTGGGTTGGTAAGAATTTGCTGACAACCATATAGGCTTGAAGAAGTTTTATTAGAAGAAGGAACGCTGCAGAGGAGTCCAGTGGGGTGCCTCTGTGAGAGGACTGAGCGCCACATGGTAGATTTTTCCTTAGGAGTATTTATGGACCTTAAGGTGGGAGCTTGAGGGTAATTTGGACCATACTAGCCACATAGGTCATGATAAATGATTACATCTGTAGTAATTCTGGTGCCTTCATGTCAGCAAGGGTTGCACAGTATGTTTTGGTATGGCATTCTGGAGATGTATAGAAATCCTAGTGACTTATAAATTTGGGGGGAAAGAAATCTGGAACCAGATGCCTCATTTAGATAATAGGGAAATACAATTACTTCTGATTTCCCAGATAAGGAGTTTGCCTCAGAAGGCCTGTTTGATGGTCACCAGGTGGTCTTTGCTCCCTTCTAAATTTCTCACATAGGAGTTTTTGTCTCTGGGGCCTGTTCAATGGTCACCAGGTGATTTTCGCTCTCCTCAGAAACATTCTTCTTTTTGTCTCAGCAACATAACAGTGCCTAGTTTCAAGTCTGGTTTCTGTCAGGACTCTTTCTGTCAGGGTCAAAGTTAAATAAGAGGAAGGCTGCTCCACAAAACTTTTCTGTTTCTCTTCTGAAGGAGTAAGGGAGGAAGTGGTTCAGGGTTAGGTCTCTTCACTCTGTGTGAGGTAGGGACATTAATATAACCACCTCAAGGTTTTGTTAAGATTAAATGTGATAATGTGTGCAAAGTGCCTTTTTGCTATTAATAGCAGCCTGTTAAAGGAATGTTATGTTGATTATAGGTGTAAGGTGCCCCGGCGGGGATGAGAATCCCTTTGGCACTTCAGACAGTTCAACCCGCCCAAAGAGAATCTAGTTCTCTCTCCCTATTACCATCAGCAAATTAAACAAAGAAGTCTTCAAAAAGAATAACTGTGCTTTTATAACTTAAGAAAATTGTTCAAAGTTTAAAAACTTAGAAGTCTAGGATTTGTTTTTTTCCTTTACTTGCAAATTAGTTCTAGTTTTGGCAAACTGGTTTTATGGTTCCCAGGTACCTACCCTTTCAGGTTTCCAGGTAGCAGCAAGAAGTACCCTAGTACCACTTCTAGAAGCCAGTCGTTGTAAATGTATGGCTACCACTCTGAATTTAGGTTTGGGGAAAAAAAGTTGTTTTTATTTTCCTAGCAATCACTTCAGTTTAAAATTAGAATTGCATGGTGTAAAGAGCTGGTAACTTGCCAAGTCAATAACAAAAAGTGTAAAACATAAAATCAAAGGTGCAGACATACCTCAAAAGAGTGTTTATGTTTTCATTTACACTATCAGTTGGTCTCTCAGGCTAATGGCTATGTGTGTGTGTTCCAACAAAACTTTATTTACAAAAACAGGTGGCAAGTATAGAGTTGCCAGATTTGGCAGATAAAAAGACAGGACTTTCAGCTAAATTTAAATTTCACGGCCGGGTGAGGTGGTTCATGCCTGTAATCCCAGCACTTTGGGAGGCTGAGACAGGACCTCACCTGAGGTCAAGAGTTCAAGACCAGCCTGGCCAACATGGTAAAACCCCATCTCTAAAAAGTACCAAAATTAGCCAGGTATGGTGGCGAGTGTCTGTAATCCCAGCCACTTAGGAGGCTGAGGCAGGAGAATCGCTTGAACCCAGGAGGCAGAGGTTGCAGTGAGCCAAGATCACACCACTGCACTCCAGCCTGGGTGACAGAGTACAACTCTATCCCAAAAAATAAATAAATTTAAATTTCACATAAACGGTGAATAATTTTTAAAGTTATTTTTGAGATAAAATTTAGACATCATAAAATCTACCTTTTTAAAGTCCCCAATTCAGTGGCTTTTTATTCACAGAATTGTGTAACCATCACCACTACTTAATTTCAGAGCATTTTCAGAGCACCCCTCAAACCCCATACTCATTAGCAATCATTCTCCTCTTCCCCCAGCCCCCAGCAACCACTAATTTACTTTGACTCTATGAATTTGCCTGTTTCAGGCATTTCATATAAATTGAATCATACAATATGTGGCTTTTTATGTCTAGCTTTTCTTTTTAGTGAGCATAATATTTCTGAGGTTGATCCATGTCAATATATATCAGTATTCTGTTTATGGCTGTATTATAGCCCATTGTATGGATATATCACTTTTTTAAAATAAATTCTTCAGTTGATGGACATTAGGGTTGTTTCCATCTTTTGGCTATTACAAATAATGCTGCTATGAATATCCATATACTATAATTATGTGGACATATGTTTTCTTGGTTCTTGGAGTGGCATTGTTAGGTCATAGGGTAACTCTATGTTTAGCTTTTGAGGAACTGTCAGGCTGGCTTCCAAAGCAGCTGCTCCATTTATGTTCCCACCAGCAATGTATAAGGGTTCCAATATGTGCACATTCTCACCAACACTTGTTTTTTTTTTTTGAGACTGAGTCTCGCTCGGCTCACTGCAAACTCCGCCTCCCGGGTTCACGCCATTCTCCTGCCTCAGCCTCCCAAGTAGCTGGGACTACAGGCGCCCGCCACCACGCCTAGCTAATGTTTTTGTATTTTTAGTAGAGACGGGGTTTCACCATGTTAGCCAGGATGGTCTTGATCTCCTGACCTCATGATCCACCCACCTCGGCCTCCCAAAGTGCTGGGATTACAGGCATGAGCCGCTGCGCCCGGCCAACACTTGTTATTGTCTGTCTTTTTGATATAGCCATCCTAGTGGGTGTGAAGTGAAGAATGACGGACACCGGGCAAATCTCTAAAGAAACAACCGTGTACCTATCTGAAGGCAGCCTATACCCTAAGTAGGCAGACTGAGTGTGTGACTGTTCTGGGCCCCCAGTGACTTTCTTGGGCTGCAGCTGCCCAAGGAGGGAACCTCACACACTAGGTTACCTATTTCAGGGTCTCTTATTAACAGGAAAATTTTAAATAATGCTCTTAGAAATACTGAAAACACAGAAAACTGGGGTGTGGAGAGACAAGACGGAGTCAGGTAACAGTGAAGCAAATGGTTTTTATGTGATGCAACCTTGGAAGTTACAAGCAAACCTGCAGATAGTGGGCAGGTCATATTTCAAAGACGACGAAGATGTCATACTGGACTCTGCCATTCTCTTCTTGTATGAAGTGGCCACGATGGAGTTAAAGCTCAGCATCCCTGTGCCCTGGAGAGGGTGGTTATAGAAGCCATCAGTGCCCAAGGAGAACATCCACTTTTCTTACTTTGCCTCCAAGTTAGTCTGATTTTTCTTGTTTCTTTAACAGCAAACATTGCCTGATATAGTCTAGTCATCTTGAAGAAGCCTGAGTTACATGAAGAGGGGAGCTCCAGATCCTTCTAGAACTTCTCTTCTGCATCTGGAAATCCCATGCAGTTCCTAACCAATGGTGCCTGCCAGCTGGACCTGAGAGTCTGACCTACTGCCTACGGCCCAGAGTACATAGCCTGCCTCCCATTTCTGCCATTGTTCTTGCTTCTGTAATTTCATCCCAACAGCAGCACTCTATCAGGCCATCTTCCTGAAAGCAACACAAACCCCTGCTTAGAAGAGTAAACTACTGATGGTAGACAGCAGATCACACAGTCAAGCTTTACATGCCTCAGGACGTGTTTTTGCTGCAGTCTCTCCATCCTGGACCCTTCCTCCAGACTCCCCACTGCCAGTCCATCATCCTGGCTCCCTGGGAATTCTCAGGCGCCATCTCTTTTCTGGTCATTTGTTCAAAACTTGTACATGGCTCTGGAAAACTGGTGCTTCCTCAAAAAGTTAAACACAGCATTTCCACGTGGCCCTGCAATTCTCCTAGGTATATACCCAAAAGCATTGAAAGCACAGACCCAAACAGCTACTTGTATGCCCAGGTTCAAAGCAGCATTATTCACAACAGCCACAAAGTAGAAACAACCCACAGTCTATCAGCAGATAAATGGATAAACAAAATGTGGCATACACATAGAATTGAATAGCCTCAGAAAGGAATAAAAGTCTGCCAGGCGCAGTGGCTCACGCCTGTAATCCCAGCACTTTGGGAGGTTGAGGCGGGCAGATCACAAGGTCAGAAGATTGAGACCATCCTGGCTAACATGGTGAATCCCTGTCTCCACTAAAAATACAAAAAAATAAAATTAGCCGGGCATGGTGGTGGTCACCTATAGTCCCAGCTACTTGGGAGGCTGAGACAGGAGAATGGTGTGAACCCGGGAAGTGGAGCTCCATCGAAAAAAAAAAAAAAAAAAAAAAAAAGAAATGAAAGTCTGCTACAACACAGATGAACTTTGGAAATATGCTAAGTGGAATAAACCAGTCACAAAATAAATATTCTATGAGTCCACTTATATGAATCAAATTGTAAAATCCATAGAGACAGAAAGTAGAACAGTGATTACCAGTGGCTGGGGGAGGAGGGAATGGGGAGTTATTGCTCAATGGGTTCAGAGTTTCTGTTAGGAATGATGAAAAGTTCTGGAAATGGAGAGTGGTGATGGCTACACGACATTGTGAATACACTTAATGCCACTGAATTGTACACTTGCAAATGATTTAAGTGGTACATTTTATGTGTGTTTTACAACAACAACAAAGTGTGCTGGGAGCAACTCCTGGTGAGGTCAGGGATGGTTTCACAGAGATAATGACAGGGCTGAGTCCTTAGGAGGACAAGGGGAGGAAGAGCAACTGTGAAGAATAGCTCGATGGCACCAAAGAGAAAGCTGCAAAGGGTGTGCATTTAAAGGACTGATGGAGGTGGGCACAGTGGCTCACACCTGTAATCTCAGCACCTTGGGAAGCCGAAGTGGAGGAATGCTTGAGGCCAAGAGTTTGAGATCAGCCTGGGCAACATAATGTGACAAAAAATACAAAAACTAGCTGGGTGTGATGGTGTGTGCCTGTAGTCTCAGCAACTGGGGAGACCAAGACAGGAGGATCGCTTGAGCCCAGGAACTCGAGGCTCAACTGAAAATTTTTTCAATATTTTTTTAATTAGAAAAAAAAATCAACTGCTGAAAGAATTCTGGAGATAGTGATGATGGTTGTAGAACAATGTGAATGCACTTAATGCCCTGAACTCTATACATGTAACATGGCTAAAATAATGTTTATGTTATCATAATGTTATGTTACATAAATTTTACCATGTTTTTTTAAAAAGACTGGAAAAAAACCCCACTGTCTGTCTCTTCTATACCACTGTTGGAGTACCATACCTTGATAGAATTATCTGGGAGGCAATTTATCATCATCACACATCAAAAGCCTCAGAACTGCCAGGCGCAATGGCTCATGCCTGTAATCCCGGCACTTTGGGAGGCTGAAACGAGTGGATCACTTGAGCCTAGGAGTTGAAGACCAGCCTGGGCACCATAGAGAGACCCCTTTGCTACAAAAAACAAACAAACAAAAAAAAACAAAATTTGCCAGGCATGGTGGCATGTGCCTGTAGTCCCAGCTGCTGGGAGGCTAACGTGGGAGGATTGCCTGGGCCTGGGAGTTCAAGACTGCAGTGAGCTGCCCTGTCTCAAATAAATAAATAGATAGATAGATAGACAGACAGACAGACAGATAGATAGATAGATAGATAGATAGATAGATAGAGCCTTAGAACTGCATACTCCTCAACCCAACAACTCCACTTTGGAATCAAAAGTGATAAATAAGGATATACAAAGATACTGATGCCAAAGGATAGTCACTGAAGAGCTGCTTATTAAAAACAAAAATGAATAAGCAAACAAAAATTAACCTGTAAATAAACTAGATGCCCCAAAGTTGAGGATTGGTTAAATTAAGTATGATATAACTGTGCAAGAAGTACCACTTGGCCTTTCAAAATTATAAGTAAATATTTGCTCACATGGGAAGATGGTCTTCTTTTCTTTACATATTCTGATTTATTCTATACTTCACTGTTACAAAATAAAGAGATCACCCAGTGTTGCTGAGTCCCAACCTAACTACAACTTTCTGTCCCCTTCCCTACCAAATAGAACTAGCCAGACCTTGAAGGACTTGAGTTTCACTTGAAACTTCTTGCCTCAGAGGAAACAAAATAATGAGGGGAAACAAAGAATTCATAGGTTCCAGAATTCCAACAATATTTAGCCAACACTAGGAGTGTGAAGTGAAAAGAGCAAGTTGCAAAATAGCATCTGCCTCTGCTCCCATTCTTGTAAATATGTGTACAAATATATATTAACTTAACAAATATTTAATCCACAACTATAAAGGAGAGCTGTGCTGGGTGAGAAGAATTTCCCAGGAAACAAGCCAGCCACGGCCTCAGAATCCAGGGAGGTTGGTACCTGTCTGTCTGAACACCTGTGTGTGCATGGGATGGGGTATGAAATGGTGACCCTAAAACGAGGGTCTTCTGGCAGGATTGAGAATAGGTCTACTGCATGCATGCAACGTGCAGACAGCCTTGCTGCAATGAGAAGTCATGTCCAGGCAAGACAGAGGCCAGTGTCTCTTGCTTCCCAATCTAGAGGTCAAGTGCAGAACCAGGTGGACCAAACAGAACAGGTGTGAGGGAGCTCCAAACACCAGGGTCGGCAGAGCGGGAGAGGTTAAGTACTCTCAAGAGCTTTCGATCGCAAATGGACAAAGATGACACAAGCTAGATGGGGCCTTGGCACCAAGACAGATGAGCCCTGAGTTGCCAGCTGCTTGGCCCAAAGTATGGGCTACTCTGGAAAGAGCCAGAGCCCGCATTTTTTTTTTTTTTGAGACGGAGTCTTACTCTGTTGCCAGACTGGAGTGCAATGGCGTGATCTCGGCTCACTGCAACCTCTGCCTCCTGGGTTCAAGCGATTCTCCTGCCTCAGCCTCCAGAGTAGCTGGGACTATAGGTGCCTGCCACCATGCCTGGCTAATTTTTGTATTTTTAGTAGAGACAGGGTTTCACCATGTTGGCCAGGATGGCCTCGATCTCTTGACCTCATGATTCGCCTACCTCGGCCTCCCAAAGTGCTGAGATTACAGGAGTGAGCCACCACGCCCAGCCCAGAGCCCTCATTTTAAAATTTTTGTTTTTTTCTAACTCACAGTTAACCCAGTGAACAAGAAGTACCCATTTCTGTTTCGTATTTTCCCTATAAATCCCATCATTGAAAGAGTTTGCCCTTCTAGGCAGAATTTATGAAAGAGTAATTTATTTCCTCATTTCTTCATTGGTCTAAGTCACATATAACCACCAAACGGCTTTGTAATCTGCAGGATTTCACCAAGGTGGCCTCAAGAATTGATAGGATTCCAGCCACAAATGAAGGTATGTTACCAGCTTGAGCAGGCTGAGAGCAGAACAGCTGCCCTTTATCTTGGAGAAATAGCAGGGGCACCTGTCCCTCCTCTCCCAGGGCCCCAGGGGGAATTGTTGGAACAGCCATTTCCTTTGCACTCAAGGACATGGCATATGATACCAAAGACACACGCAGGAAGGTGCAAGTGGGGAAGATCTGCCCCCGTGGGGACAGCACCAAGCCCCAGTGTATGTGAGAGGGAGAAGTTATGTGTTTAGAATATTATGAGATTGAAGCATTTAAGTCTTCAAGGAAGGAAAACTAGTTAAGAAGAATAAACCCATTGTTCTAGAGCCATGGTGAGCTTGCTGTAAACACTTGGAAACAGTGTGCCTCCAGCCCTTCATATGCTGCAGTGCTATGCACATAGTAGGCCCAAAATACTTGCTAAATAGATTATTTGGCTTTGAAATTGTATCACATGTGCCCAGCAAAGCAAAACTCATCTCTATTATTTCCCACAATGTCAAGGGCAAAAGTGTAATCAACCTCATCTGGTCCAAGAAGACAGGTGTGGGGGCCCCAAATCCTTATAGTTTCTAGGGGTGAGACTGCTGCTGAGACCACAGCCCTGCAGGACTGGGCCAGACTCCTCCCAGCTGGACCATCTACTCTGAGGAGCAGCTCAGAGCAGGATCATGGAGAACACCTGGGCAGCAAATGGCCCAGCGCTAACTAGAGACTAAAAGCAGGCAGCGTTGCCCAAGCCACGTTATACACTCATCAAAGTGCCGGTGTCTACTCTCATAAGAACCCTTCAAAAATCTAACACTTGACCCTAGGGACACAAAGATACATACACGCCATCCCTCCCCGACAGCACTCACTGGTAGTGACTCAGGATGAGTAATGGGTGCAGAAACTCCAGCACCTGAGGGTGCAGATACTCAGGCCATGGCGCTCTGGGGTTCAGGTGTCACAGCCAGAGGTCTTTGCCAGGGATCCTCTAGAGCAGGCAGACGCTATTCTCAGGACAGCGTGATCGTGTTGGGACAGTGTCCATGGGACAGGATACCATGGAGCTCAGATTTCTGTCCTACCAGGGCCTAATTTCCATGTCCTACTTGAGCATCAGACCCCGCCTTAGCAGGTGAGGCTGGGTGGTGTGGTGGGGACTCATTCCCTTAGTTCTTCTCCATGGGGTTTTCCCTCCACACTCACCTCCACAGCTTCGAGGACATGTCTATGTGATGACACCTGAATGTGTACCTCCAGCCCAGATGTCTCTCCTGAACCCCATGCTTGCACCTTACCTCCCTGCTGCTGTTCTCCCTGCACTCCTATTTCAGTGACTCACACCACTGGATCTGTCACTATGGCAGAAACCTGGGAATCTCCCAACCAGACACAGCAGGAACATCTCCCTCGCTGTCCTCTCCACAGCAGCCCAGGCTGTCAGCCTCCTTCCTAGCAGTGTCCTCCAATGGGCCACAGGTGTGTTGAGCTCGGCCCTGCAAATGGCTGTGCAGTGCACAACTCTGAGTGTCAATCACGAAAGATGTGCAGACTCATTATGTCAATTGCTTGGCAGATCACAGACATCCAGAAGGTGTCTTAAAGAAGTGTTTTTTCTAATTTGTACAAAGATGTCACTTGGGCTGGGAAGAAGTAGCCTGCTGAGAAGGGGATCTCAACCCTCAAGATGCAGAGCAGGGCCTGGGCCACAGGAGTCCCAGGGCTGGGCACTGTCTTGTCCATTTGCCTAGGTGCTGTAAACATATTTTCCATGTGTCCATGACACTAAAAAGATTGGGAAACACGGACCTAGATTACACCAATAGCCTCTCTGTGCTTCTGGATCTCGTCTGTTGGCATATAAACAAGCTCAGATCTCTCCCATTTATACCAGACATAAGTTAGCATGCCTGCTCCACCCACACCCCTCTCTGCCTTCAGGCCTTACTCAGGGAAGTCACAACGGGTTGCTCGTCCATACAGGATCAAGGACAGGTTAGCCTGTTGGCCAGATGCCCAGCACAAGCAGCTCAGCCCAGTGAGGAAGAGTCATTAGGTAAGCCAATCAACCACCACCCTGCAGAATTCAGTCATCATTCTTGCACATGGAGCCCCTTCTCCTCATACATAATCATACATTACTAGTGTAATAATTCAATTATCCAACTCTCCCAACAAAGAGGCTTCACGGATCAAACTGACCTCAGGTTCGAGCATTATTTACAAAAAGGTCAACTGGAAATTAATTGGAACGTCCAGTACCAGGAAGAATCAAGTCAATAAATTAACACAATAGAGTACTATGTAACCCTTTTAAAAAAGAACATTCTTATAACTATATAAATATTGTTCCCTGCAGAGGCAAAAAATGTGCCAAGATTATAGTTCTTTCTCTACAGTTCCAATGTCAACAGCAGAGTGCTACTCACAGGAAAACATTCCTAGTATCAAGGTCAGAGAGAAGCTTCTCCTTTCTAGCACTCTCCCAGTTGTTCAAAAGCAGGCGGTATCTTTCATGTGCTTCATATTTGAAACATGACATGCTTGTGATAATTTTTAATTTTTGTGATGTTTTCCTATTGCCTTCTCTGTCGAGGAAAGAAACACAGCCCATCTTCCCATGACCCTAGTATCTTCCAGCTTGTTCACTCTGTCCATTGTCTGGAATCTGCTCCAGTCTCTGTCCTAAAGATATTATTCTTGGAGCCAGTAACTTTCAGGTATAATTTGGAGTGAATGCTTCTGAGGCCCATTCATAGCCATCTGTCCAGAGGTTCTTTTCACTGGACTCCCAGAAGTCATCAATTCTTTTTGCTCACTTCCTACCCCCCATGACCTCCTTCATAGTCTTTGCCACTGTTTTGCTGTTGTAGATCCTCAAGATGAGTGGGAGGTCAACTTTAAGTCCTTGCACATCAGGAATCGCCTTTACTTTCCCCCTTATACTTGATTGGTTTTGGCTGGATGTATCCTAGGCTGCTGTACCAAATTCCCACAAACTTGGGGGCTTAAATGACAGGAATTTATTCTCTCACAGCTCTGGAGGCCAGAAATCCGCAATCAGTTGACTGGGCTGAAACCAAGGTGCCACCAGGGCCATGCTCCCTCCAGAGGCTCCAGGGTTGGAAGCTCTAAGGAAGTATCCATTGCCCTGTCTTTCCCAGCTTCTAGAGCTGCGTTCCTTGGCTCATGGCCTCCTCCTCCATCTTCAAAGCCTGCAGCAAAGCATCTTCAAAGCTCTCTGCAGAGATCCTCACATCCTCTTCTCTCTTCTGTCTGTGTGTAGTAAAATCTCCCTCTGCTACTCTCTTCAGAACACTTGTGATTACACTGGGCCCTGGATAACGCAGGATAACTTCCCCATCTCAAAGTCCTTAACTTAATCATATCTGCAAAGACCCTTTAACATATACAATAACATAGGTTCAGAAATTAGCATCTGATATACCTATGGGAGACATTTTTTAGCCTACCACACTGGGCGTAAAACAGTATTTTTTTTTTAAGACACAAAGTCTTACTATGTTGCCCAGGCTAGATTCAAACTCTTGGGCTCAAGCAATCCTCTTACTTCAGCCTCCCTAGGAGCTATGACTACCACAACACTCAGCTTAAAATAATTGTTTTAAATGGCAAAAAAAAAAAATTTCAGATGGGCATGGTGGCTCACACCTGTAATCCCAGCACTTTGGGAGGCCGAGGTGAGCAGATCACCTGAGGTCAGGAGTTCGAGACCAGGCTGGCCAACATGGGGAAACCCCATCTCTACAAAAAATACAAAAATTACCCGGGTGTGGTGGCGCACACCTGTAATCCCAGCTAGCTGAGGCACGAAAGCTGAGGCAAGAAAATCACTTGAACCCGGGAGGCAGAGGTCACAGTGAGCCAAGATCGCACCACTTCACTCCAGCATGGAGGACAGAGTGAGACTCCATCTCAAAAAAAAAAGGTTTTCCCTCATGTGCCACCGTTCAGGCCTTGCTCCAGTCTTCTCCTGTCATTTTATCTGATAAGAAGCTGCTTCTGTGGGCTCCTCCTCTTCTTCCGGACTCCTTGGTGCTGGAGCATGCCACACTTTCCCCCTTTCCCCACGCTGATCTGAGCTGATACCACGCTTCCAAATACCATCCACCTACCTGGATGCACACCAGACCAAGGAAGACTATATTATGAATGCCAACATCCACACTCCCAGTCTTAGCTCTGCCAGTGGAGTCTGCTTATCCCCCATCCTGCTGATATGCAGTGTCCCTGTGGCAGGAGTATCACCTGAGACCTCCAATTAAAGCCCCAGCTTCTCATTCCTGCCCTTGCTGGACCTGCAGGCTCGGTTCAGAGGCTCTCTGGGGTTGTGCAGGGCAGATTGGTCAGCTACCCCCACTCCCTGTGGCCCTTCCACTCAGACTCTGGGCTCCGGTCTCCTCTGTGCTATATTTCTGACATTGCCTTTCCTCCACTAGCTTTCTATGGTCCAGAAATCTATTGTAATCTCTCAACTACTGATAATTCCCTCCCATTCATTTTGCTGTCCTGGGACTATACTTTTCATAATCTCCTTATTATCATGTTAATGAGTTCTGGGGAGAGAAGGTATAAATAAGCACAAGTGCTGAATCCTCCATCTTGAACATTAAGTTAATCTCATTTATTTTTCAGTTATAACTTGCATATGCTTAAAAGATAACAGATATTCTATTCTAAGCTCCTCGTCCAAGGGCTCCCATTGGTGGGAGGTTGGAGGTGGGCTTGACACATTCAGACTTACATCCCAGCTTGTCACACCCGCCCCACCTCCAACACTGAAAGACCTTTCTTGTATGAACACCACTGCCTCTGACACAGATCTGCCAGGACACGTTAAGGAACTGGCAAACGTATGTGGGGTTTCCTCTTTCCAGGATTTGTTTTAAAGCAAATTAGTTCCATGGCCTTCCCCATAATGCCAGACTACAGGCATTGAGGCATTAAGAGAATGCACAACTCTAAATCAAGAACACTTTTTGCAGGTTCTATCAGCCTAAGAAAAGCTTTTTACTCAAAAGCAAAGCCTGTATGATACCTCCCTGCTTTACAAAGGCTCAAGTTTAAAAATAAACATGGGCATTTGAAGGAGCACAAAAATAGTTTGTGTCCGCAGCTTTACAGAGCCCCGTGGCACTAGGTATATGCTGGCTTGGAAGAAGCCAAGAGAGGCCACATTCAATAGAAAGTTAGCCCTTGCGGACCTCAAACGAGTGAGCCACCAGTGAAGGGAGCCTTTTTTATGCTTGATTCCCTTGTACTACACAAGGCCAACTGCACTCCATTCAAACCAACCACAGGTGTTCACCTGTCCAGCTATTCATAAACAGGTTGTGAAGGCAGCCTTCTGAGCCAAAATCCAAGTCCTCACTCAGCCTTTGTCTCCACCTAACTTTGTCATCTCCTCCCTATCAATCCCTGCACCCAACCTACAGGCTTAACAGACGTCCCTGCTCACCCCATACCTGTGCTTTCCGAGCAGCCATGCCTTCCTCCAGAATGTCCCCCACTCATGTCACGCTCCCCACCCCACTGAGCCCACCATTCCCAGGTCAGAATCCTACCACCTGTCAAGGCAAAGTGCACATTGGTCACCTCTTCCATCAAAGGCACCTGGCTCCAACACCAGATTGGATTCTCTCCCTGGATACCAGCTCTCTCTATACCTCACGCGTGGCCCTCATATATTATTCAGCCTCATCTCTGGGTAGCTAGAGATGTGTTCCCCCCAAATTGGGCTGCAAGTCCCCTTGGGTAGGGACCAGGTTTTCATTTCTGGGGCCCCTGTAGTGCCTTGATAAAAGAGGTGCTTGGGCCAGGTGTGGTGGCTCATGCCTGTAATCCCAACACTTTGGGAGGCTGAAGTAGGGGCATCACCTGAGGTCAGGAGTTCGAGACCAGCCTGGCTAACATGATGAAACCCCATCTCTACTAAAAATACAAAAAATTAGCAGGGCCTGGTGGCACGTGCCTGCAGTCCCAGCTACTCAGGAGGCTGAGGCATGAGAATTGCTTGAACCTGGGAGATGGAGGTTGCAGTGAGCTGAGATCGTGCCATTGCACTCCAGTTTGAGTGGCAGAGAGAGTCCATCTCAAAAAAAAAAAAAAAAAAGAGGTGCTTGATGTTGTGGCCAGAGACTTTGAGTGAACCCCAGTCTCAGAGGGCTCAGAGTGACCAGCTCCTGCCTACTGGCACCCTGTGTAATTCCAAAAAGCAAACAAGCAGATCTTTGTTGGACAGTACTAGGAGCTGAGAACACGCTCTACAGCTGAACCACTAGATAATGTTTTCCTCCCATGCACACATGCAAGTGTGCACATACCCACCCACACCCATGCAGGGGTATGCTGAGGTACACTGACCCTCTCGGCTCCTGGCAGGGCCTGACAGCTGGAGCCCTGGCTTATGGTTGATCCTACCATCAACCTCCTTCATTTTCCCCAGTGGGCTGTACAAGTGACCCTTCCCAATGCACCCTGCCTGGTCTGAAAGAGGCTGTAAATCACAGATCTACCAGGGTAAATTTAGGGGTCATGACTACATCTCATGTGCCATGTCTCAGCCAGAATTGAGACAGAGCTCGCACCCAGGAATGTGTCAACAAAGAGGTGAGAGAGAGGGATACAGACATAGAGAGATAGAGATAGAGACAGAGAGAAAGAGAGAACAAGAGGTGATGGGAACAAGCACCCAGTAAAGTTCCTCGTATACTTCTTTGGGTTTGGAAAGAAAAGGTACAGAGTGGCCGGGCGCGGTGGCTCAAGCCTGTAATCCTAGCACTTTGGGAGGCTGAGACGGGCGGATCACGAGGTCAGGAGATCAAGACCATCCTGGCTAACACAGTGAAACCCCGTCTCTACTAAAAAAATACAAAAAACTAGCCGGGCAAGGTGGCGGGCACCTGTAGTCCCAGCTACTTGGAAGGCTGAGGCAGGAGAATGGCGTAAACCCGGGAGGCGGAGCTTGCAGTGAGCTGAGATCCAGCCACTGCACTCCAGCCTGGGCAACAGAGCGAGACTCCGTCTCAACAAAAAAAAAAAAAAAAAAAAAAAAAAAAAAAAA
>NC_045439.1:94129766-94217441 GCF_002776525.5 Piliocolobus tephrosceles | reverse complement strand
AAAAAAAAAAAAAAAAAAAAAAAAAAAAAGAAAAGGTACAGAGTAATGGTAGGTCTTCAGCACACAGAAGTAAGCAACTAACAGAAGACCGGCAGATTCTCCTGTCATTCTGTGGAGTGCTCCGGCTGCTGTGTGGGTAACGGGTTCAGATCAATCAGATGTGGGGCTATGGTACCGGATCTTCTAGAGTTTTTTCTCTCTTTTGGAAAAGATTCAATGCTTGACTTTTAGTAGAATGAAGCTGCCAGCAGGTGTCTAGACAGCTGGGGCCCATGTGTGCCGGCCCTTTTTCTTTTTTTTTTGGAGTCTGGCCCTAGAACAGCCCCTGCTTGTTCCCATGCAGCAGGGACATGTCACTTGTCTTCTCCAAAGGGCCAGATGGCTTGTGTGTGTAGACTTCTCCCCACTTCACTTTTATCTTCTCCAAGCTTCTCTTCCATCCTCAGATGGACATGTTTCCATGTACATTTACATCTTAGGGCTTCAGGGCAATTCACATTCTGCTCCTAAGAGTTCTGTTTTCTGAACAGAAAATGCCTTTCCATGGTCATACAGCAATGCTTGCTAAAATCCACTCCTCTCAATCCCAGCAGAACCTTAGAAAAGGTATTTCCTGGAGGTTCTAGTGCTTATTGATCACCTGTTGTGTGCTGGGCATCATGCTGGGCACTGACATACATCTCACCCAATTTTCCCAACAACCTTGAGAAATCAGCATATATACTTCATTTCACAGAGGAAAACAGAAAGGAGAAAAAGATTAGGTAACTTGCCCAAAACCCCACATAGCTACTCAGTGACAGTCCCCTAAGCCCAACGTGATGCTCCAGGGTCCCTTTACTTTGTTCCATTGTGCATATCATCAGTTATTTCCCACACCTTTATTCTATCCACTCTTCTCCCAGACCACCTCAGCCCTTTTCCTCTCCCCCTACCACTATGTTTAGGCTGAAGCCCTTGAGGTGCTCAGCTGGTCTTCGGGTAAACAGGTTCATCCTTATCCATCCCTTACCAAAGCTGTCATCTCAGGCCTTAAAGAATGATTCAGAAATCCCAATCCTCTCATCAATAGGATCTCCACAACCTTTCCCAAAGTCCCATTCAGCAGAAAGCCCAAAAATACTCCCTAAGATCCCAAAACCTCCAGGTACCAGCCCAAGGTTTCACAGCCCCTGAAGGTGCCTCTCAAGCCTCTTTAGACCATGTTCATCAACCAGCCATGGGGTCAGTAAGATGGGGCAGTAGGCAGTACCTGGTGCCTCAACAGCCAGCCCCCGGGGTAGCCACATAGAACCTCCATGTGGTCTCCCGGGTCTCTCTGTAGCCACCAGCTACCACAACAGGTCTCTTCCTCCCATGATAGCAGCCTGAACTGCCTAGGACCATGTGTGTCAGTTTTGGAGGGTGGTATGCATGAAATGAAGATTACAGATGGGCTGGAGTTAGTTTGCACTACCTTGGGAAATCCTCTTTCTCTCAAACTCCTTGTCCACATTCAGCCCCCAGAACTGTTCAGACAAACTTCCTTTTGGCGTGTAACCCTTAAAAGTTCCTTCTTCCCTTTGACCTCCTCTAGCCCAACCCACCACCCTCTCAAATGTCACTTCCTCAGGGAAGCCTTTCCAGCCCCTCCATACCAGGTTAGATACCTATTATTTGCTTTCATGCCACCCCATAATTCTCCTTCAGAACATTTTCACAGCTGGACCACTAGGCTCCTCATTGCCCCTACCAGATAATTCTTTTCCCCCTCCCTAAAATTCCCCAGCCCTGAATCTCCTGTCATCAGACTCTGTCAACCACCAACCCCCATGATACTCCCCCTCATTTCTCAATGATTTTAGCTCCAGATCACAGTCCCTCTCTCCTACATTAGTCTTGTCTTGATTCTTTGTGATTTCGATACACACATAGATGGTTCTTCCACCTAGGGTCAGTTCTTGACCTTCTCTTCTCTCGCCTCTCCAACTCCCTGTCATAACCTTTCATTACCAGTAAGTCCAACCCATCTATAATCTTCATGTCATATATCCCACTCCCTGACACTGACACACACTGTCCTAGCCCACGTGGGCTGCTATCACAAAATACGAGAGGCCAGGTATACCTTATACAGAAATTTATTTCTCACAGTTCTGATGGCTGGGAGGTCCAAGGTCAAGGTGCCAGTAGATTTGGTGTCTGGTGAAGGCATACTTTCTGACTCACAGATGGCACACTCTCACGTATCCTCATGTGAAGAAGCAGCAAGGCAGCTCTCTCAGGCCTCTTTTATAAGGACCCTGCTATAGTTTGTCTGTCCCCTCCAAAACTCATGTTGAAATTTAATTTCGGACCAGGTTGGGTGGCTTACACTTGTAATCCCAGCACTTTTGGAGACCAAGGCAGGCAGATCACCTGAGCTTAGGAGTTTGAGACCAGCCTGGCCAACATGGTGAAACCTCGTCTCTACTAAAACACAAAAATTAGCTGGGCGTATTGGCACACGCCTATGATCCCAGCCACTCAGGAAGCTGAGGCAGGAGAATCACTTGAGCCCAGAAGGTGGAGGTTGCAGTGAGCTGAGATTGTGCCACTGCACTCCAGCCTGGGCAACAGAGCAAGACTCTGTCTTCAAAAAAAAAAAAAAAGAAGGAAATGTAATTGCCATTTTAACAGTATTAAGAGATGGGGCCTTGAAGAGGTGATCAGACCATGAGGGCTCCATCCTCATGGGAAGGATTGATGCCATTATACAAGGGTGAGATCCACCCCTTTTTCCTCTCTCTTTGCCCTTTCGTTATGTGATGACAAGCAAGACTTGCCCCCTCAAATGCCTGCACCTTGATACTAAACTACCCAGCCTCCAGAATGGTAATCCAGTAAATTTCTGTTCATTACAAATTACCCAGACTGTAGTATTCTGTTACAGCAGCACAAAATGGACTAAGACAGGAACTAATCCCATTAATGAGGGCTCTACTCCTATGACCTAATCACCCCAACAAAGATCCTGCCTCCTAATACCATCACATTTATGATTTGATTTCAACATATGAATCTGTGGGGGACACAAACATTCAGGCTGTAGCACATACGATGCCACACCCAGCCCAGCCCATACTCCGAGTCACCTACACTTGCCTCTGTTGTTTCCCACAACACTTACCACCTTCTAACATCCCATAAAATCTACTTATTTGTTGTTTTCATTTATTGTATGTCTCATTAAAATGTAAGCTTCAAAAGGCAAGAATTCTTGTCTGTCTGGCTCATGGATATCATCATTTCCATGAACAGTGGCTAGCCTACACTAGATACTTAACAAATACTTGCTGAATGAGTGAATTATAATTGAGGAATTACTTTTGTAATAATTACTCACCTCTTACCTAGGATGGAGGAGCTTGAAACTCCCAACTTCTATAGAGATAAAGTGTTGCTTGATTGGGAAACCAGTCCTGGAAACCACACTGCAATTTATATATTTTATATTCAATAATTGAGTAATTATTTTTATAATATTCAATTCTCATGTTCCTTGCTATACTGTAAGCTCTACAAGGATGGGGCGAGTACTCAGTAAATATTAGTTAACTACATGAATGGAAGAGCAAAGTTAGGATGTAAGAAGTGCACTGCTGGCCAGGCGCAGTGGCTCACGCCTGTAATCCCAGCACTTTGGGAGGCCGAGGTGGGTGGATCACGTGAAGTCAGGAGTTTGAGATCAGCCTAACCAACATGGTGAAACCCTCTCTACTAAATACAAAAAATTAGCTGGGCGTGCTAGTGCATGCCTGTAATTCCAGCTACTTCAGAGGCTGAGGAAGGAGAATCGATTGAACCCAGGAGGTGGAGTTCACCTCCAGGAGGTGGAGCTGAGATTGTGCCATTGTGTATTCCAGCCTGGACAACAAGGGTGAAAACTTCGTCTCAAAAAAAAAAAAAAAGTGCACCGCTGAGCTACTTCTGCCACTCCACGGCAGCATGACTGCCCGTGTGGGACGACTGCGGGCCCAGCCCAACTCTGTATCCTCCCAACCACTACAGTATTGGCAGTGGTTTTTTTGCTAGAAATGCACTGCCAGCCTAAAGACCAGCCAGAAGTGCACTACTGGGCTAAATCTATTGTGTGCAAGGGTAATCTCCACCTGGACTGCTTGGATGCAGCTCTCTTCCCACTGGTGGCCACTGCAACACAGGTAACCTAAATAAAGCTGTTGATTCTGATAACCCCAAGCACAAAACATTGGAAGCCCTTAGAACATGAGAGGTCTGAGCACATAGACTGGTTTCTCTTTCCGCCATGCAAATATTTAATCGCATGGATGTAGAGGGAAATGGATTTTACCTGTTACCAAGAACAGTTCCAAAGACTTCATGAAATTTTTCATTCTAAAAACAGATTACCTACTCCAGCTCTCTTTTGGTTAGAAAACAAAAGCAAATAAAAAATAAAAACAGATTACCTAAAAGACCATGACCAAGAATAACCAGCAATAAACACTTAACAAGAGCCTATCTAGGTTCAGATCATAATTTTAGTCTGTAACTTCCTCATCAAGCTGCATTCGTTATTTACTAGATTAGTTTAGCCTTTAATGGGTAGACTTGCTCCAAGAAAAAGGGCATATAAATAAATCAAACAACTGATTTTTGTAAGATGCATAAAGAACCAAATTTCACTTCTCAAAGTCAGTCTCGCGTCTCACCTAGGATAGAGGAGCTTGAAACTCCCAACTTCCATGGAGATAAAGTGCTGTTTGATTTGAGAAACCAGTCCTGAAAACCATATCACAAAAGCACCTTTCCTCTCACATTCCCAACAGATGAATCCTATTACAGCCAGAAGAGCCCCAGCTACAACAAAACAGCTGCAACAACTGGCAAAAAAATAAAAACTAAAAAAAAAAAAAAAAAAAAAAAAAAAAAAAAAAAAAAAAAAAAAAAAGCTGTCATACATCTTTGAGACAATCAACAATGCAGACGACCATCTAAAGTGTGAACCATTGCTGGGTATGGAAAAGATTCCGATTCAAGGCCAAAAAGAGGGTGAGCAGCAATGTGGGCTTTGGAGAGCTTACAACTCTGCTGTGTGTCAAGATTAGTATCAATACAACCGATCATAAACCCAGCCTAACAGGCTTAACTTATTTGAGATTTAGATTCCTACCATGTAATCTGCCTTCATAGAAGTGATCGTAACATACAATCCAACAGGATCAAAGAACTAAGTCATTCTGAGAACTTCTACTGAAACCTGAGAAAAAGGACCAGGGAGAAGCTGGGAGATAGATGGATGGATGAGAAAGGGAAGACAATGAATTAACGGCTTAGCACGTTCTGGGCAAAAGAAATCTGTAGGAGGCCGGGCACAATGGCTCATGCCTGTAATCCCAGCACTTTGGGAGGTCAAGGCCGGTGGATCACCTGAGGTCAGGAGTTCAAGACCAGCCTGGCCAATATGGAGAAACCCCATCTCTACTAAAACTACAAAAATTAGTCAGGTGTAGTGGTACACACCTGTAATCCCAGCTACTTGGGAGAATGAGGCAAGAGAATCACTTGAACCCAGGAGGTGGAGATTGCAGTGAGCCGAGATCGCGTCACTGCACACTCAGCCTGGGTGACAGAGTGAAACTCTATCAAAAAAAAAGACATCAAAGGAAGCCTCCACTACTAGCCTCCACCCTGTTACAGGTATGTTAACACAGTTTTTTGTTTTGGGACGGAGTTTTATTCTTGTTGCCCAGGCTGAAGTGCAGTAGCAGGATCTTGGCTCACTGCAACCTCCGCCTGCCGGGTTCAAGCAATTCTCCTACCTCAGCCTCCTGAGTAGCTGGGATTAAAGGCATGTGCCACCACACCCGGCTAATTTTGTATTTTTAGTAGAGATGGGGTTTCTCCATGTTGGTCAGGCTGGTCTTAAACTCCGGACCTCAGTGATCTGCCTGCCTCGGCCTCCCAAAGTGCTGGGATTACAGGCGTGAGCCACCACGCCCAGCCTAACACAGCTTTTCTGAGGCACATCTCTGCTTTTGGTTTTAGACTTTAAGTTGTACTTTTGAAATAAAGGCTGTTTTTCTCATTGAACTATAAAAGTCTCACAAAACGTGACCCTCTGGGTGACATGTCTCAGGGTCGGACCACACATGTAACTACCAGCTCCACTCTGTGTGCTAGCTGTGTAACCTTAACCAAGTCACTCCACCTCTCTAACCTCTAGTTTATCCACAAAATGTGAAGCTTAAATGAAATACCGTATAAAGACAGTCAATAAGTATTAGTTACCCCGGCAGAACTCACTTGTCCACAGAAACCATGGAAGGTACCACAAGGACCGCCTGGCATGACCTGATGTCTGTACAGCATGCCATCCTGCAGCCTCAGAGGTAAGTGTCCTGTGCAATCACAGAGTGCACAGCCAGCCAGGAAGCATCTCTAAGATGCCATCACTGCCCTTGAAGGGAGGGTCTTTTGCCTGAAGATAAAGTAGCCTTTTCCCTGCACAGATTCTCCAGAAGTTTCCACCAAGTGTACAGAGAAACCACTGCCAATACTATAGTTGTTGGGAGGATACAGACTTGGGCCTGGCCCACAGTCATCCCACATGGACAGTCATGTGTCAGTAGAGGGGCAAATTAAGGCCAGCTAAGAATTCACAGGTCTGATACAAACAGCTGACAGATGCAGCCTCTCAGCAGAAAACTTGCATTCTGGCTGGGTGTGGTGGCTCATGCCTGTAATCCAAGAACTTTGGGAGGCTGAGGCGGGTAGATCACTTGAGGTCTGGAGTTTGAGACCAGCCTGGCCAACATAGTGGAAGCCTGTCTCTACTAAAACTACCAAAGTTAGCTGGCTGTGGTGGTGGGCGCCTGTAATCCCAGCTACTTGGGAGGCTAAGGCAGGTGGATCGCTTGAACCCAGGAGGTGGAGGTTGCAGTATGCCTTGTGCAACTTCTGCCCTGTGCACACCCCACCTGTGAGAGGTGCTCCTGGGCTCCCTCAGATGCCCACACAGAGCCGGGATCTAGCCAGTGCACTCTAGCCTGGACGACAGAACAAGACTGTGAATCAAAAAAAAAAAAAGCTTGCATTCTACCACACGCCACCTTCATCCTCTTTTATGACAATTCCAGGGTTATGCCAATTTCACCAAATGCCTAAAAGGCAGTATTTGAAACTGCACCAATTTTTGCTATGAGGACAACCTCGGCGAGCACCCACAGAGCTCTGCCCTTGAGAGAGAGGCCCCCTGGGGCCACAGTGTGACCAGCCTGGGCTGACAATGCCATTCTTAGTGTACTCCACTTAATTATTTAAGGCATGAGGCATTGTTTCCTTCTCAAGGCAAAGCTTTCAGAACATTTAAAATTCATGGGAGAAGCCAAGGAGTAGCTTTTTTTAGCTCCCTCCCTTGAAGCCAGTGATATGGCTTTCAATCAGGCTGTGGGATTCCAATTCCAGTTTTTCAGAATACTTCATCCTTGGTGAAGCAAGCCTGCTTTAAAAAAAAAAAAAAAAAAAAATGCCGGGCACAGTGGCTCATGCCTATAATCCCAACACTGTGGGAGGCCAGGGCAGGCAGATCAAGAGGTCAGGAGGTCGAGACCATCCTGGCTAACACGGTGAAACCCTGTCTCTACTAAAAATACAAAAAATTAGTTGGGTGTGGTGGCCATACGCCTGTAGTCCCAGCTACTCAGAAGGCTGACACAGCAGAATCACTTGAACCCGGAAGGCAGAGGTTGCTGTGAGCCGAGGTTGAGCCACTGCACTCCAGCCTGGTCGACAGAGAGCAAGACTCCGTCTCAAAAACAAAACAAAACAAAACAAAACAAAAACCCTGACAGAAGAAAAGAAAAAGAGAGGACACTCTCACAAAGTCAAACTCAATTAACCAGCAGTTCTGTCTCACGGGAGTCACTTTAAATTTACTGAATCTGATTCTGTTGGTGCCAAAGAAAGATAGGAGCCCTAACCATCACTAGGAACACACTAGTTGAGGGGAAGACAGGACTCCTTCTACGAGATAAAGCTGTGCTCAAAACCCAGGCCTGGGGAGCCTAATTCAGCACTCTTCTCACCCAACTCCATCCATATTATGGAAGACAGCCCAGTGTCAGAGACCATCTAGGTGGGCAAGTGAGGGAGCTCACCCCCCTGCACCCCGAGTAAGATGTGGGGAAGAGGGCCGGGCGTAGTGGCTCACGTCTGTAATCCCAGCACTTGGGGAGGCCGAGGAGGGTGGATCACTTGAGGTCAGGAGTTTGAGACTAGCCTGGCCCACATGGCAAAACCTCGTCTCTACTAAAAATACAAAAATCAGCCAGGCATGGTGGTGCGCACCTGTAGTCCCAGCTACTTGGAAGGCTCAGGCAGGAGAATCGCTTGAACCTGGGAGCTGGAGGTTGCAGTGAGCCAAGATCACACCACTGCACTCCAGCCTGGGCCTGAGCAACAAAGCAAGACTCTGTCTCAAAAGAAAAGAAAAGAAAAAAAAAGATGTGGGGAAGAGCTACCCACCACACCCCAAGGCAATGTCATACGGAACAGTATTCTCACACCACAGAAGAGTAATTGAGGTCCCAAGATGGTGCACTCCCTAAGATGAAAATTAATGAATGCGCTGTCTCCTGAGCCGCACCCCTGAGCCTCCACAGGGGCTTCATCACTCCCACAAAGCTCGGCCCTCAAGATATTCTCCCTGAGGACGAGGAAAACCCAGCAATGCTCAAAGCTGTTCACTTGTCAGAACGAGATTTGGACAAACCTTTTGGTGGCACCACAGGCCCTCTCCTCCCGCCTCCTGCCCTGTGCACACCCCAACTGTGAGAAGTGCTCTTAGGCTCCCTCAGATGCCCACACAGCCAAAGCTGGGCTCTCTCCCACTGATCTGAGCCCTGCCAGGTGGGTCCGCACAGAACAAGCTCCCCACCACAAATGGCAGCTGGTAATCTACAGGGGGGCGGCTCTCTCCTCCCCGCGCCCTCACTGTCAGCTCAAGTTGTCCCTTCTCTAGGTTAAGTATGCCCAAGTCCTTTACACAGGTGGTGCTAATCTCCTTTAGATCAAGGATCCCTTTGAAAATCTGACTTAAAAAAGCTATGGACATCGTCCCCAGAAAAGCACACACTTATCTACCAATCTCCACAGGACAGGCAGGAGTGTTCAGAGACCCCACATCCCACATTAAGAACCCTTCCTTGAGATAGGATCTTGCTCTGTTGTCCACGATGGAGTGCAGTGGTGCAGTCATGGCTCACTGCAGCCTTGACCCTCCTGGGCTCAAGTAGTCCTCCTGCCTCAGCCTCCTGAGTAGCTAGGACTACACGTGCACGCCACCACGCCCAGCTGATTAAAAAAAGCAAACAAACAAACAAACAAAAACGACTGGTAGGGAAGAGGTGTCACTATGTCACCCCAGGCTGATCTCGAACTTGTGGCTTCAAGCAATCCTTCCACCTCAGCCTCCCAAAGTGCTAGGTGTACAGGTGTGAGCCACTGCACCCAGCCAAGAATCCTGCCTTCTCATCATTGTCACAGAAACATGCCCAGATCCCTCCTGCTCTGCGTTCTCTCCTCCAAATGTCCTTCCACACATCTATACTCAGGGGACCTCTGGTGCCCAAAACCAAATGCAGGGTTCTAGATGGGAGTGGGGCAGGCCCACTGCCTCCTTTCTTACAGTTCTTTCACACTTCACTAAGGTCTTCAGAGTTTTAGGCAGTATCCCGGCAATCACATCACCAGGGCTGACTCACAGGGAGCTCACCTTCCACTCGAAATCCTCAAGTCTCTCTTACATTCACAAAAGACCCGCCCCACTCCCCACGCTCAAGACATGAATAGGTGCCATCACTCTACCTTGGGAAGAGGCAGATACCACACCTTCCCTGCCACCCAGCATCACACAGGGTCCTCCCTGCTCTGGATATTCCCAAATCTGAGCTGGTCCTTCCCGCTCCCTATCCTCCCACACTCACGGGAAATCCTTCTGGAAATGAGCAGGCCTCAGTATCCCTGGCCAGAACACTCCCTTCACTTTCATGGCTTACTGGAAACCAGTGAGTCCCTGAGGGCAACACACCCCACCGCCCCCCACATACGCAGAACAGAAAGGGAGGGGGAAGGGTATCCTGGTGGCCCCCATCATGCAGTCCCTGTGTGTCCTGGAGGCGAGGTCATTCAGCCACCTGCTCCCACCCACCTTTGCCTGTCTCCACATTACTTTCTGCCATCCACCAAGTGCTTCAGCTCCTGGCCCAGCCTCCTCTTCCACCCACCACCTGTCACCATCCACAGGGATAACCCTCAACACCCTGGACTCAGTTCCTCAGCCTCTTTCACTCCAATGCCTCCTTCCCCATGCTCCTTTAGTGACCCTCACCCACAGCCATACCCTGGAATCCTCCATCACCCTAAAACATGAGCTGCAAATCCCTTGCTTCCCGCCCACACTGCCCATCCTCCCAGCCCCCTGCACACGCATTTCCCACCTTGCAGAGACCTCCAGGCCACTGATTTACTTCCCCTCTCCACTGGCCACCTCCTGGCCTCCCTTTCTTCCTGGGAGGGCTCATGTCCGTCCCATGGTCTCTCATGGTTACCAATCCCCAGTGGATCCTGCCCCCGCCAAGCCTGGCCGAATCCCAGCCTGATGCCTTCTGCCATCTGCTTCCTTTACACCCACACCCAAGCCACTGGGCAAGGTCAAAACAGGGTGGACAAGTTTCACTTTAAATTCATGTTCTCTGACCTCAAACTGTCACTCTGCAGTGGCCAGCAGGCCTGTGTTTCTCTGGTAGGCTTGCCGCTCATTTCCAGACAACAATTTCACATCACCTTCTCCTCCAGCTTCCCACGCCATGTCCCCCATTCCCACTCTCTGCTGATGACCCTGCTTCATACTTCAGATGGAAAAGAGGAGCCACAGATGGGAACTCTGCCTTCTCACCACACCAGTCCCGCCTGCATCTCCGTCACGGTGGCCTCCTTCCCTGGTGCTCTGAACCACAGCCTCTCATCTTCTTAAGGCCTGGGCTCCTCAGCCCCCTGCCTTCAACTGGGTAGCGCTCCCCTCACACCTTGCCTGCTGCATCTCCTGCCTTCAATGCTTCTTTCCGCACCTGCGGCCTCTCATGCTATGGTTCTATTTCTCTGCTCCCTTAACAGTCAACTTCAAAACGTGGTCTACACAACGCTGCTCCCCAGCCTCGCACTCACCTTCCAACCCACCTGGCTCCTGGACCCATCTCAACATGGATGGGGGTCAGCCAGCGCTCAAACCAATGCCCAAAGTCTCCTGCTTGGGACACTTCTCCACTGGCCACGCTGAGGCCACCACACCTCACTGGCCACTCCTCCTCTATCTTCTCTGCCAGCTCCTCCTCCTCTATGGCCACCTAAAGGATGGGTGTTGCATGCTCAGTCCTGAGCCCTCTCCTCTGCCTACCCTCCCTCCCTGGGTGACCTCACTAGAGTTTTCCCAGCTGACCTCTCAGCTGAGCCCCAGATTCATATAATTACCTGCCTCCTCCTCAGCTCCACCTCTACTCACCCCTTCAACCTGAACCTGCTGATACTGAATTTGACTCCCATACCCCGATCCTAACTTGCTCCTCCTCCAGGCTTCCCCACATCTCCTAGTGGCATAACCCAAAAACCAAAGGGGTCTTCTTTATTTCCTCTCTCTCCCTCACCCTTTATGCCATATCTCATCCATCTGAAAGTTCTCACAAATCCATCTGCAAGCCTTCTGTAGAACACACCCACTTCTGTCTCCTCTGCGACCTTCTCAGCCTCAGCCAGGAACTGCTTTGACCTGGAGACCTTCGATGGGTCTCTTTGCTTCCTTCAACTCTTGTCCCCTTCCACTGCATCCCCCACAGAGCAGCAGTGTGCTCTTCTTAAATCTGAAGAAGGATCATGCTGCAGCCGTACTAAAACCTTTCACTCTTATTCATACTGCCCATCAAATAAAACTGCCAGTCCATGCCTCAGTTCAATTTCATCCTCGCGTACGTCTTTCTTCAATCTGAGACAGGGTGCCCTCCCCTCACTCACTGCAATCCCACCCTGCTGGTCTGACTTCAGTCTCTCAAACATTCCAGACATCTCCTTCCTACTTGCAGTCTTTGCACCTGTTATTCCCTCCACCTAGAACGCTCTGCTCCCTTTCTGCACGTGTGGTTGCAGCTTAAATGTCACCACCTCTTCAGAGGGGCATCTCACAACCACACATTCTAAAGTCGGTCTCAGCCCTTGCTTCTTTCCCTCTGGTACTGAGCATAACCTGCAGTTATTTTATTTGTGGATCCATTTACAGGTTGTGTTTTCAGGGGCGGGGCCAGGGACAGGTGGAACTGTCTTCCTCATTAGAATGTAAATTCCACACAGAGAGGGATGGTGTCTGTTTTGCTCACCATTGATTACATGTTGAAATACTATTTTTGGTATATTGGATTAAAATGTTAATTTCACTTGTTTCTTGTCACTCTTTTAATGTGGATACTAGAAAACTTAAAATTACATACATGGTTCTCCTATTTTCTTTTCTTTTTTTTTTTTTTTTTGAGACAGAGTCTTGCTCTGTCACCCAGACTGGACTGCAATGGTGCAATCTCAGCTCACTGCAACCTCCGTCTCCCAGATTCAAGCAATCCTCCCACCTCAACCTCCCAAGGAGCTGGGACAGAAGGTGCATGCCACCATGCCTAGCTAGTTTTTGTTTTTGTTTTTGTAGAGATGGGGTTTCTACATGAACTCCTAAGCTCAAGTGATCCACCTGCCTCGGCCTCCCAAAGTGCTGGGATTACAGGCATCAACCATCATGCCCAGCCAGCTCTCCTATTTCTATTAGACAGAGCTGGTCTGGAAGGCTAAGGGTGGGGGAGTCACAGATTATAACAGATTATAACTTCACATGATAATTAAATGTTTTATGTGCTAAACAACATAGAGGGGCCTGGACCAAAAATATTCAGGGTACACACAAGACTGTTGGGTTGGGTTAGGTTATAGCAGGCTTAAAATATCAACTAATGAGGATGAAGCCATGAATCATCACTACTTAGCTTATGTCAAATATCCATGACATGTGCAAATTTGAAGGCCAACGTTCAGATGACAGAGCATGTGTTTCAACACAGTCATACAGCAAATATCCTGCTGCCTCTCCCAACTCCAATGGGTTCCCAAGCCACTGTGAATGACATACAGTCTAGACATTCTTCTCTGCATAAGACTTCATGCTCTCACCTTCAGCTTTCCCCTTCTCAAACTTAGTGAATGAGACTCAGTGACAGAAACTTGGATTTTGTTATGGTTTGATTTCTCTAACTTTGGGCTGCTGCTGGATTGAGTGGGCTGAGGGACAGTGATGTGCAGAAGCAATCAGCCCATATTCCCTGAGTTCCATGAGACACACATTAAGTCAGAGAGTGGGGAGGGACACAGATAAGCCACCCCCACACTGCCTCTGCCCTCCAGGTCAGCACATTAATGTTCGTTCCCTCCAAGAGATTATCCGCTCCCATGGAGCAAGAAAATCCACTTCTCACAGAGGTTAATAAACTTACAGATCTCATTACTCAACGTGGTCATGCTGGTGAGAATTTTAATGCATTTTTCAGAAAGGGTCTGGAAGAATTATTAACAACAGAACAGTGACTGGCAACTCAGAGAAGTGAGGGTAAAGAGGTGACCGATGGAGACAGAGCAGGCTCCCCCTCCTCCCACACAGTGTGCCCAGGGCTGTGGATGGCAAAGCTCTCCGAGTCTGATCAGGGTGGCTGTCCCTGTGCACCCACCTTCTGGGTCTGGGACTGCTTGCATCTGTTCTCATTCCCTGGTTGCTTGGCATGTTGGCACATCATCTACCAGTGGCCACTGGCACTTTTACAAAGTCACAGTCTTCAATCTTCAACTGGTCCCTGAAGGCTATTCCCTAGTATTTGTCTCAGCTCACTCCCCGCCCCAACCCTACAACCAGCTTTACCAACCCATTTTCCTTCTTGATCTACCCTCCAGTTCTCAATCAATCCCTTTTTTCACACAGAGAAGAAAATGCCAGCTCAGCTGGGCGTGGTGGCTCACGCTTGTAATCCCAGCACTTTGGGAGGCCGAGGCAGGTGGGTCACCTGAGGTCAGGAGTTTGAGACCAGCCTGGCCAACATGGCAAAACCCCGTCTCTACTAAAAAAATATAAAAATTAACCGGGCATGGTGGTACACACCTGTAATTCCAGCTACTCGGGAGGCTGAGCAGGAGAACTGCTTGAACCCAGGAGATAGAGGTTGCAGTGAGTTGAGATCACGCCACGCCACTCCACTCCAGCCTGGGTGACAGAGCAAGACACCATCCCCCCCAAAAAAGAAAATGCCAGCTGATCAAGCTCCCACACCCTTCTTCTGGCCACAGTCTCAAAATGCCTCTACACCTGCACCTTGCCTAGTGTCTGAGGATGTTGCACTCCTCTTCAGGTCTTCCTCTAGTTGCCTCCTCCCTCCAACCTCACTGCCTCTTATCCTTCTCTAAGACGTTCAATCTCCCCTTTTCTCCCAATATCCTCAGCTTATGAAACAAACATCAATGGTCCTTTTACCCTGACTCACTTTCAAGCTACCTTCATCATCAGCTAGACTTCTCCACCTGCTCCTCACATACTCACTTCTTAAATGCATTTTGCCTGCAAATGGATTTGTGTTTTCACATTTGGCTGAGGCTGCTCTCAAACTCCCTCAGTGCCCTAACGTTCCTGCTCCCATAGGGGTACTTAACAGTCTCAGTCCCCCCGCCTCCACTAAGCTCTCTGAGCCCTCTGACCCTGTTGAGAATGCTCTCCTTTTCAGCCTTCTCTCTCCTGGCTTCTGCAACCCCTCTCTCCTCCAGCCTTCCTCTGAGTCTCACCACCTCTCGGTCTCATTCACCGGCTTCTTTTCCTTCCCTCCAATCACAGGCCTTGGCCAGAGTTCCATCTTTATCCTTCTTGACTTTCTTTCTCCTTAGGAGGTCAAATCCATCTTAGAGGTGATGGCTCCCAAATCTGTATCTCTGACTCTTATCTGAACTGTTGGGTGTTAGAACTGAATTTACACTTGCTATGGAGAGCCTGGACAAGTGGAATGTCACCATATCCACCCAAAACTAAACTCTCATTTTCCCCAAAAGAACTGCATCTCCTCTTACATTCCCAATCTGTCAACATCACCACTATCAGCCGCACAGCCTAGAAACATACACGTCAATGGTAACTCAGCCTCTCCCATTCTCTCATCCTGACAACCAAGAGTGGAGTCCATCCACCACAGGACTCTAATGGGAGCTTTGGCCTCCAGAAAGTGCATCTTAAGAACAGGAATTCTGGGGCCAGGTACAGGGGCTCATGCCTGTAATCCCAGCACTTTGGGAGGCTGAGGCGGGAGGATCACAAGGTCAGAAGATCGAGACCATCCTGGCTAACATGGTGAAACCCTGTCTCTACTAAAAATACAAAAAATTAGCTGGGCTTGGTGGCAGGCACCTGTAGTCCCAGCTACTCAGGAGGCTGAGGCAGGAGAATGGCGTGAACCCAGGAGGCAGAGCTTGCAGTTAGCCGAGATGGTGCGCCACTGCACTCCAGCCTGGGCTACAGAGCAAGACTCCGTCTCAAAAAAATTAATAATAAAAAAAAAAGAACAGGAATTTTGGTCAGGCACTGTGGCTCATGCCTGTAATCCCAACACTTTGGGAGGGCAAGGTGGGCAGATCACTTGAGGCTAGAAGTTCAAGACCAGCCTGGCCAACATGGCAAAACCCTGTCTCTACTAAAAATACAAAAAAAAAAAAAATAACCAGGTGTGGTGGTGCATTCCTGTAGTCCTAGCTACTCAGGGGGCTGAGGTAGCAGGATCGCTTGAACCTGGGAGGTGGAGGTTGCATTAAGCCAAGATTGCACCACTGCACTGCAGCCTGGGTGACAGAGCAAGACTCTGTCTCAACGACAACAAAAAAGAACATGAATTTTGCTCTCAGATATCCTCAAGCTTGGTTTCCAACTCTGCCATGTCCTGACCGACAGCTTTGGTAGGCTACTGAATCTCTTAAACCCAGTTTCTTTAACTACGAAAATTTGGACACTTGTCTAAATGTCCATCAACGATAGACTAGATTAAGAAAATGTAGCACATATATACCATGGAATACTATGCAGCCATAAAAAAGGATGAGTTCATGTCCTTTGTAGGGACATGGATGAAGCTGGAAACCATCATTCTCAGCAAACTACTGCAAGGACAGAAAACCAAACACTGCATGTTCTCACTCATAGGTGGGAAGTGAACAATGAGAACACTTGGACACAGGAAGGGGAACATCACACACCAGGGCCTGTCGTGGGGTGGGGGTAGCAGGGAGGGATAGCTTTAGGACATATACCTAATGTAAATGACGAGTTAATGGGTGCAGCACACCAACATGGCACATGTATACATATGTAACAAAGCTGCACGTTGTGCACATGTACCCTAGAACTTAAAAGTATAGTAAAAAAAAAAAAAAAGAAAGAAAATGTGGAGGTTGTTGTGAGAGTTAAATGAGATATTGCATAGACAGCACTCTCCATAGTGACTCCAACCTACCATTAAATGATAGCTTAATTGTATCCTCATTTAGCAACTATATGTGAAAGAACTACGAGGCGGGAGGATTGCTCAGGAGATCAAGACCAGCCTGGGCAACACAGTGCAACCCTATCTCTACAAAACATAAAAAATTAGCTGTGCATGGGCCGGGTGTGGTGGCTCACGCCTGTAATGCCAGCACTTTGGGAGGCTGAGGCAGGCGGATCACGAGGTCAGGAGATCGAGACCATCCTGGCTAACACTGTGAAACCCCGTCTCTACTAAAAACACAAAAATTAGCCGGGCATGGTGGCGGGCACCTGTAGTCCCAGCTACTCGGGAGGCTGAGGCAGGAGAATGGCGTAAACCCGAGAGGCGGAGCTTGCAGTGAGTGGAGATCGTGCCACTGCACTCTAGCCTGGGCAACAGAGTGAGAGTCTGTCTCAAAAAAAAAAAAAATTCCTAAAACAAGCATTATTCTTCCTTCAAAACTGAAAATATTCCTTTACTGCCTACAGATTGAACTCCATACATTATAGTGCATTCCTGCCTCCCACCCCAAGTCACCTCTTCCTCTCCAAGCCCACTGCTTGATGCCCAGGTCAGGCCTCATTCTTCGACACTAGGACAAGCTGCTCCCCTGACTTCCAGCCTCACCTATAGCTGGCTCCTTGCCACTCACAGGATTAAGTCCCAACACCTTAACCCAAAGGTCTCTTCTTCATGCCTATACCTTCCCAAGCCCTTCTCCACATTCACCTTCTACTCCACATTCTTTTGCATCTCCATGCCTATTATTAATAGCTAATGTGAATCAACATGGGTGTTTAATCCTTACAACAACCCTACAACATTGGTATAATACTATTATTATTCTTATTTCACAGATGAAGAAATGGAATCTCAAAGAAGATCAGTACATTGCTCCAGTCACACAGGCAGTGAATGGCCAGACAAAGACTGGTTCCAGGGTCCCTGTTCTTGAGCCCCATACTTCACTACTTTCCTTGGGCAACACTCTGCCTAAATGCCCTGTTCCTCATTTTGTCTGCCTGAGAAACTCCTCTTTATCCTTCAAGACTTAGCTTGGATGTCACCCCCTTCAGGAAGTCTTCTCTAACTTCTTACAGACTTAAGCATGTATCCATGTTCATATTTCAATAACAGACTTATCTCATTGCCCTAATTACCTGCTCACCAGCCATCTCTCTCAGGAAGGCAGGGACTCTGTCTTATGACCTGTCTTCCTTGTGTCTAGCCCAGAGAAGGTGCTCAACATTCAGGTGACGGTCATTGGCCAAAGGAGCAAGAAAGGTAAGAGCTGATGAACCGATGAAGGGTGATCAAAAAGGAATTCAGATCCATGTAAGGATGGGAGTCCAGAGACGTATAGGGACCCTGAAACTACTGACTAGTCCACACGGCCCCTGGTACAACATCCCCCAATGCCCATCTATTGGGCAGTGTTTACTTCATGTCCAACTTCTCCACTAGCCTGTAAGCATCCTAGAGCCACTGATGTCCATCATTGTGTTCCGAGCACCCACGACAATGCCTGACACAGGTAGGTCACCGTTGAATGAATGAGTGAATGCATATACAAATAATCAATGAAGGGCTCCCTGACCAGCAACACAAATCCCTAGTCTAATGCCACAATGGGGAGAAACCCCTTAACTTTGTCCACACTTGCACCTCCCTGTAAAAGCAACTGGTTGGCAGATTGGCTTTCTTGTTGATATACATGGGTCAGCTCACTCTCCTGGCCTTCCCGATCCTCTGGCTGCTGACATTCCTTCACCCACACCACCTGAGAGGCTTAGTAACATGAGGCAATATTTCACAGGGCAAGCCTCAGATTGCCTGAGTCACCTGATGACTGGAAGCCAACCCTGGCACTGCTCCAGACTGGGAGCAGAGTGACTGGGTAGTCTCGAAGGCAGCTGCACAGAGTGGCTGAAGACTCAGACAGTGCCCAAGGGGATTAAGGATGAGGGAATGGAGGCACATGTCATCCCCAACCACCTAATTCCAGCGGGTGCCCAAAGGGCTAACTTCTCACCCAAAGAAGGCATGATGGCAATGGTAATGATAATGATGATAAACTTGACCACCATTTATTGAGTATTTATGTGTCCAGCACTGTACTAAATGCTTTATACACATTTTCTATTTAATCACCTCAATCATTTACTAGATGAGGACAGTGACGCTTAGAGAGAGAAAATATCTCATCTAAGCTCACACAGCCAGCGAGGGTGAGGAGGGCTGGGGCTTGAGCTGTATGTGTTTAACCATCCTTCCCAGCCCCCACAACCAACGGTACTCCATGACAATGCACTCTCCACTGAGACAGCTGGGTCTACGCTCAGTCCACATGGAGTTAGAGAGCTCTTCCTCATACCAAGTGAACTGAAATGTGCCTTGATGCCACCTCCGCTGGGAGCTACTTTTCCTTGTCTTTGGAGCATCCTGGAAGAGGCTCCATTCCTCTTCCCCATGAGGACCCTCTCCATCACCAGCTCCTGCAGGACACAAGCCAAAACAACTCTCCTTTTTTCCATTTATCTAAAAACTCCAATTAAAAGCTTTCCCAATTAGAGACCCCAAAAGGGATCCATTGCCCAGGCAGTGGGGTCTGCAATATTCCTCACTCATCAGGTCCCTGCGGACACCGCCCACCCCATAACCCATAGACAAGATTACCCCCAGAGCAAAAGGAGGACTAAAGGCAGACTGGACTGTCCCTCACTGGTGATCTAGACAGAGATTTCCCCAGGCAAGGCAAAGAAAGGGGCCACCTAGAGCCCCTGCATAGCTGGGACCCGCCTTCACTTCGGCCCTCCTTTGACTGGGAGCTACTTGTATACACAGGGCTTCTTTTTAACACATGGCTCTTACCCTGACTCCTGTGGCTGGTGGTAAAGCCTTATCCTAAGCTTGTCTGCACAGGGGTGGGGACTCTACCATCTCCAATTCCTCAGAGGAATAATAATAAGACTATCAACCAGGCTTATGAATAAAATTTTTTAAAAAAAATCTCTCTCGTCTTTGACAAATGTCTAAATGTGTTCCCCACAAGCGTATTTTTATTCTAACAAGCTAATTTGAAATATAATTTAAATAAATTCTACCAGAATGATACCATATGACTAACAGCACTCTGGTGGCAGAACTACTGGAGTCTTCATCATGCGTTCAGAGGCTCCCATCCTGCCGCTCTTCCCACACAAAACGCACCCCGCTAGGAAACTGGATCATGATGCCAGCTCTCACCTCCAAACCTATAAATACGACTTGGGGGCAGCCTGTGTGCGCAATACCTAGAAAATGCAGACACATAACAAGCAGTGCTTAAAAGACCAGTGGATGAAAACCAATGCAAATTAGAAGCTTTTTGCCCCAATTCCTCACAATGCTTCTTTTTGCTCAATTTATTTTCACCCTGGGGAAAAAAACAAAGTCTAACTCTCAAGATCTATAAAGTCAGGACTTCATACACCACAGATTTCTAACATTCAGAAAAACGTCTTTTCTCTATTGTAAATATGCTATTTGACTGCTGCTCACATTTCGCAAAGGTGAAAAAAGTTTTTCTTGTCAAATGGAAAAGGGGTCCATGCCCTCAGCCCCACCCCGTGCACCAAAGGGAAGTTCTTTTTCCAAAGATTTTAGATGTTTGTGCAGGCTGTGGTGACATTTCAGTGGATTTGCCCAGGGTTTATTATTTTTAAAACATTTTAAATTTCCCTTCATACTAAAGCAGGAAATATAATGTCCTTCCTTTGGTACACATCCCTGCCAACCAGCTCACTGGGGGAATTCTCTTTGAAGGAGGGGGTGTGATATATACCAAAGAGCCATCGAAGCAAAAGGGGGCCTTCGAGGTATGGTTATGGGTGCTTTCTGCTTGCAAAGAACCTTCTCATCCAAGTCTTAAAGCAGAATTACTCTGCCCTGGTATTTCCAAACAAGGAGAAACAATCTGAGCAGCTGGGTCTCAGTCCACCAACCACCCTTAGCAATAATGATGAATCCTTGATGTTCTTACCAAGATTCACTAAGTAGCCGTGACTCACCCAAATTACACAGGCACCGCAAATTACCCCATGTTAATTGTGATCTTGGTCTCCTCTACCATTTCTTTCCTTCAGTAATTCATTTAAAGCAAACAACTGCTTTAAGAAATTGTTAAAATGTCTTGAAAAAAAAAAAGAAAGAAAGAAAGAAAGAAAAAGAGCCTGTCTTGGTCCAGAAAGGATTTAAATAGGTTTACAAAGATGTATAAGATTTAGCAAAATGACAAATTAGAAGTAGGTGTGGATTTAAATGATGAGGCATTTTTATAGTTATTGGCATATAAAGATGTCCACTCAAGATATTTTAAGTTGGAAAAATTATGTTACAAAACAGATGTATAAAACGATTGCATTTTGTTAAAAATAGACTTGCTCTATGTAGACATACATCTAGACACACACAGACATATATACGTGGAAAAAAGTACAAAGGCAGACATTGAAATGCTGATGGAGGTTATCCCTAAGACGTGGGATGACAAGTAATTTTCACTTCCTTCTTTATGCTGTTATTTTTCAGTATAAACATGTAGTTTTTTATAATTAGAAAAAAGCAAAGCTATTTTCCTTTGGTTTAAAAAAAAAAAAAAAGTGGTAGATGGCCAGGCGCAGTGGCTCAGGCCTGTAATCCCAGCACTTTGGGAGGCTGAGGTGGGCAGATCATGAGGTCAGGAGATCGAGACTATCCTGGCTAACAGGGTGAAATCCCATCTCTACTAAAAATACAAAAAATTAGCCGGGCATTGTGCCTGCAGTCCCAGCTACTCGGGAGGCTGAGGCAGGAGAATCACTTGAACTCAAGAGGCAGAGGTTGCAGTGAGCCAAAATCGCACCATTGCACTCCAGCCTGGGCAACAGAGCAAGACTCCGTCTCAAAAAAAATTTAAAAAAAAAAAAGTGGTAGATGATAAAGGGTAAAGACAAAACAAAGGTAGGGCCATCACACTGAGCTAGAAATAAAGGTAATGGATGAGGTCTGATAAATCTGCTAAGGGTCATCACACATTTAACTCTTAAGTTCCTCAGGAGCCATTCCAGAAAAGAAACCTAATAATTTACACAAATCACTGAGTCTATTAGACAAAAATAAACCATGGGCTCTGCTCAGCGTCCTCCTTCAGGGAACTGCTCGAGCAGCAAACATGCCTCTACTCTTTCCTAACAACCCTCAGACCAGAAACTTCAGGGTAGTTTCCAACAAGAATGATGGCATTTTCCCAAAGTAAAAGTCAACCCAAAGACTGGTCTGGCCATTGCTACCTCCCTGACCTCTTCACCTTCATGCTCTCTCTGGCTCGCTCTGCTCCAGCCATACTAGCTTCCTTATTATTTCTTGAAAAAGCCAGGCATGCCCCTGCCTCAGGGCCTTTATACCTGCTGTTCACACTATTCACACTGAGTAGAATATTCACACTATTCACACTGCCAGGAACACTTCCCTCAGACACCTCCACGGCTCACTCTCCTCCTTCTTTCAGCTCTTTAATGCCTCCTTCTCAGTGAAGTCTTCTAACTGGATCCCCATCTAAAATCTCTATCCCACTGCAACATCCTCTAGTCCCCTTCCTTATCCTATTGCTATCTAATAAACTGTGTATTTTACTAAAAAAAAACAACAAAGCAAGTCAACCAAAAGAGAATATTCATTCACACCTATTTACACACTCATTCAATATCTACTTATTTAGTGCCTACTCCATTCCAAATTCTGTGTATTCTTCCAATTCGGACAGTAAGGGGGATGGTTGTGTAACCATCAGTGTGCCACAGCATCTGTCCTCCCCACAATGTACCACGGCATCTTTCCTCAATTCCCCAAATAGATGGGCACCCCTCCACCACCACCTGTGACACCCAATGGACTATAACATTGTGTTTACTCTCATAGCATTTCACATATAAAGCTGGTCCTTGTGTATGTAGTTTATCTCCCTTTCTAAAATATAAACTCCCCAAGGGCAGGAACTAACTAGTGGGTCTACTCATCTCTGGATCCCCACAGCACTTGCCAACTGCCTTACCAGTGTACGGACAGAAGGAACATCAGAAAGTGAAGTTTAACAAATCCACAGGACCAAGAGAAGACAAACTCACCTCAACATATCTGAGAGACTATATCTACTGTAGTCAACTCAAACCCCAAAGAACAGCCCTATAATTTGTTGGGACTACAGAGTCTGGTGTGATTCAGGAGGAATGGAAAATTAAAGAATAAGGAATGAATGAACATCAAAAGAAAGTTAATCGGTATAGACTACCAAAAGGCAGCCCGAGGTGTCAGATAACCAAGATTGTGGCACCCGTACATGGCAAGGTAATCTTGGCTGAACAAAATAAATGACTGTAAAATGAAGCCAAACAGCAATACAGATCTTATTTGTAAACACTGACAAAATCAGCTAAAAGTCACAAGAGTAGACAAGCTGGCTTTTCTGTTAAGTCTTTTGCAGGAGAGTAAAAAGGTAATTTACAACCCCAGTACTCAAATGACAGCAGACAGCCCGAAAATTAACCTATGTCACAATAAAAGTTAAATGGTTTGCTTTAGTGTTAAAAGAAAACTGCATCCAAACGTGATCTCTTTCTCTCTTGGCCCTTGCAACTCCCAATCAAGCAAGCTATACAAAAGTTAACCCCCAAATTATCACAACTTCCAGGCCAGCATCCAAGCAAGGCTGCCGACAACATTCAAGCCTTAACTCAATCAAAAATTATTTACTGGAGGCCTATTTGGTGCCAGGCACTGTGCTAGGTGTTGGAATACACAGGTGAAAAAGATAAGGCCCTATCCTTTTGGGATGCTACTGGGGGAAGACAGATTATAAATAAGTAAATAACACCTGCATGCTTACTGGCATGCTGTGGTGAACAATTATAGGAAACAAAGGCAGGGCTGGGGCCAAGCACTTTGGGAGGCTGAGGTGGGCAGATCACTTGAGGCCAAGAGTTCAAGACCAACCGGGCCAACATGGCAAAACCCCGTCTCTACTAAAAATACAAAAGAATTAGCTGGGTGTGGCCGGGCACGGTGGCTCACGCCTGTAATCCCAGCACTTTGGGAGGCTGAGGCGGGCAGATCACGAGGTCAGGAGATGGCGACCATCCTGGATAACACAGTGAAACCCTGCCTCTACTAAAAATACAAAAAATTAGCCAGTGTGGTGGCAGGCGCCTGTAGTCTGAGGCAGGACAATGGCGTGAACCCAGGAGGTGGAGCTTGCAATGAGTTGAGATTGCGCCACTGCACTCCAGCCTGGGCGACAGAGTGAGACTCCGTCTCAAAAAAAAAAAACAACAAAAGAATTAGCTGGGTGTGATGGCGCACACCTATAATCCCAGCTACTCAGGAAGCTGAGGCATGAGAATCGCTTGAACCCAGCAGGCAGAGGTTGCAGTGAGCAGAGATCACATCACTGCACTCCAGCCTGGGCGACACAGGGAGACGCTGTCTCAAAAAAAAAAAGAAAAAGAAAAAAGAAAAAAAAGTGGGGCTGGGTTAAAGAGTTCTGGAGGTGAGTTCTCTAGACAGGATGGCAGGAAAGACCCTGAACGGGTGACCCTGAGGCCAAAGTCTGAAAGGAAAGAGGAAGGTAAGAGAATTCCAGGCAGAGGAAACAGCAAGTACAAGGATCTCAGGTAGGGCAAGAAAAGGGAAGGAGATCTGTTAGCAGAACACAGTGAGGGACATAGTAGCATGGCAGGGGAAGCTGGGCCAGCGCCTGGTCAGCGGGAGGTATTTAAAAAGAGGAATTACATGAGCTGATTTATGATTTTAAAAGCTGGTCACTCAGGCTCCTGTGTGAAAAATGGATTGCAGACAACCCAAAGTGGATACTGGGGGGCCTGTTAGGAAGGAGGTGATGGTGGCTAGAGTGGGAACTATGGCTATGGGGCGAGGTGAATGCACTCCAGATATATCCTGGAAGTAGAACACATAAGACAAACTGAGAGCCTGGCTGTGAGAGGTGGAGAAGAGGACTCAAGGATGACTCCTGGCAAATAAGTGCGTGGTAGGGCCACTGACTGGGATGGGGAAGATGGAAGTAAGGTGAGAACTGGAAGGCATATCAAGAGCTCCATGTATGGACGAGAGTCAGAAGCTCCAAGAAAGATCTGAGCTACAAATTAAAGCATGGGCATCATGGGCATATAGATGGCATTTGAAGCCATGGGAGGGTGGGGAGGAGTTGGGGGTGGGACAGTATTACCTAGGAAGATAGTGTGGACAGAGAAAAGGAACCAGGACCAGTCCCTGGGCAACCCAATGATTAGGAGTAAGAAGAAAAGCAGGAAACAGTGGGGCCAGAGGAGCTGAGAGGGGTGTTGTTTTGAGGACAGGGAGTGGTCATTTGTGAGGAATGCTGCTGAAAGAGACGTGAAGTGAGGTGAGGCAGATATCTGGCAGCCCCCTGGCCACCCAAGACCCTGTTCTGGTACAGAGGTGAGGCAGAAGCCAGACTGCAGAGTGTAGAGAGTGAACAAATGGCAGGAGAAAGTGAATGGAGCCAGTGGGTTTGGACATATCTTTTGAGGTGTTTTCAGGTGAAGAAGAGCAAAGAAGTGAAACAGGAGAGGGATGTAGGAGGGAGGAGAGCTCCTTTTTAAGATGAGAGAAACTAAAGCCATGCTACCCAATATGGTGGCCACTGGCTACATGTGGCTATTTAAATTTAGATTAAGTTAAAAATTCAGGTCCTCAGTCTCAACAACCACATTTCAAGTGTCCAATAACCACATGTGCTGGTGGCTGCCACGCAGATACAGAATATTTCCAGCAGTGCAGAAAGTTCTGTTGGACAGATGTATGCTCCTATACTGATGGAAAAGACCCCAGAGAGAAAGGTGGTTAGGAAGGAGAGAAAGGTGGTTACAAAGGAGAGAAAAGATGGGAAGAGGAAGGGATGGAATGGACGCTACTCTAGAAGATGGGGCCTCTAGTAGGAAGAGATGAGGTACTGGCCATCCAGCACAGCAGGCAGGTAGAAGGTAGCAGCAGCTGCATACTAGACAAGGTGGCGGCAAAATGAAGACATTCCCTTGGTCAAAAGTGCCTATCTTGTCAATCGAAAGGGAAGCCAGGGGTGTGCATAGGAAGGGGAGAGGTCTGGAAAGGATAATAGGTATGAAATAGTTGCCTTAGGGAGTAGGAAAACAAACTCACTGGAGACCACACTTAACACAGAACACGTCGCAGAAGAGAAGTGGGAAATGGTAGTGAACATTTGAAGGAGGAGAAGCATCTCAAGTGGCGGGGGGGGAGGTAAACTCAGATAGTTTGTTTTTTTCCCCCTTAAATCCTAGTCCTGTCTACACAGCAGAGCCATGATAAAGCTGTAGGATTCCAGCAAGGTTTCCTACTAGCTGCCCTTTCAAAAAGTTCTTCCCCCTCCATCCTACACAACTCTCAGAAAGGATGATATTGGTTCTATTTTCAGTTAAAACAGCTCCCTCCACCCTCTTGTCTGAACTGCTTCCCCAGCCCTTAGCTGCATCTCAATTTACGACCATGGTTTATATCTTCACATAAATAATAGAAGACATGGATCTATTAAAAATGGCAGAGGTAGGTAGGAGTTACAAACCAGCCTTTACCTACAAGAAGTGAGTAATATATACATTTATTGGATGATGTTAAAATTACATGAAAGACATATTCTGTGTTTAAACAAAATCCCCAAGCGTCTCCTTCCTGCTTCTCCACAAACAAAAATTATTTTTTCATATTTTAAGGTTTTATGAGTAAACATTTTCATTTCAACAGAACTATTTGATCTCAACCACAGAGTTTCAGTATTTGTTTTTGATCACACAAGTATGATGGATTGGTTTTGTGTTGGTCAGGCGGAGGGAGGGCCAGAGAGAGAGTTAAAATTACCGGATCCCTTTTATCTTCCATCCTGAGACCTTACATTTGCCAACTCCTTTTTCCCTGTATATTTTTTTAAAGTATGAAATCTGAGAACCTCAAAGGCTCCCACTGCTCAAAGATCAGCCTTTTCACAGTTCACTGAAGACTCACTGGAAATGTTACAGAAATACGGCCTGCCAGCTTGGGTGCCTCTGGGTAAAATCACCTACAGTTGCTGTTCATGTGAAATCTCCTCAGTGTAAGCAAACTTCTTCAGCTCTCACTGCCCATCTCGCTTCCTCCTCTCTGTCACCCACCTCTGTCATGTCCAGTTCATGTTGGCCCACAACCCTCACACTTCCATTCCTCAAAATTCCTCTTGGCCTGCCTCTGATTCCCTCACACACTGTGCCAGCTCCCATGGCTAAGGTTTACCGGGCAAAATGACTCCAGAAACTTACCTGGAGTATGGTGCAAGAAAGCCACAGACCCAGGGGGGCTGAGCCAGGGCAGCAGGATAATCTTGCTCCTTACACTTCACTCTTGCCTTCCAGGCCCCACCCATCCCAAACAGGAAAGCAAGATCTCTAGACCCTCGGAGCAGAAGCATTTGAGTCCTGTGAAGGGCTGCTGGAAGAATGCTGGGCTCAGCAGCAGGGAACAGAGAGATTTAGGAACTCTGGTTCACTTCCCCACCTCCATGCCCACATGTCAGGCAGTGGCCTTGCCACTGCCCACTAAGTGTCCCCCTGCTACACAAATGCTCATCAGCTACACAGCCTAGGGGAAGTCACTGAACTACTTTGGGCCTCAGTTTCCTCATCTGTAAAGTGGGCATAAGTGTCCCCTGAATACGTATGGCAAACCATCAACGTGTGCCCAAATAGGGTGAGCAGATGTAAGGAGTTATTGTGCTATTAGCACAGTGGCTCCCAGACTCACAGAGCCTACTGCTCGGAGAGACGCCGAAGGGAAAGCTTAAATTACTTTATATACTCAGAAGCATTAGTCACTTCGACAGAGTATTTCAACTTCCCTCCTGAGCATCTACTCAGTTGTTTCAAAGACTGAAGCCTCACCTAGGTTCCTTATAGACTTGTATCATCTTCAGCATCTCAAAGCAGATCCAAAGTCCACTATTTCTACGCTGAAGGTTTATTATTATTTGATTATTTCTAGGAAAACTTCGATTTCGATTTTGCTTGTAATAAATCCAAACGTGGAGAACGACAAACTGCTTAGACTTACACAGGCCCTGGAGTTGATCGCTCCCAGGGGCGAAGACACCGCGGAATGGCCGCGGCAGGAGGCCGGCCAGGGCACTGGTCACCGTCAGGTGCCGCCGCACCCGGGCTATATGGGAGGGGAAGGGCCATGGGCTCCGCGCCCAGGCCAGGGTGCCCCTGCCGCGCGCGTGTCCGAGCGCCCCGGCGAAAGGCGCGGGTAAGGTGGCCCCAGGCTCCTTGGCGCCGAGTGTGCTCTCGCTCCGGCTTGGGGAGGCGGGGGCCGGCCCGCCCGGAGGCTCTGAGCCCGGGGACGCGAGCCGCGGCCCCACAGTCCCTCCGGAGGGGCGCGCGGAGAGCGCGCGGCGCGGGCTCACTCACCCCATCTCCGGCGCTGCTCCGGCGGCCGCTCCGACGGGGCCTTTCGCGCTCGCTCTCCGCCGCTAGAGAGCCGCTCCCCGCGCGGCACATGCGGCGGCCCGTGCGCGCCCGGCTCAGCCCAGGCGCCGCTCCATTCCGCGGGGCTGCGCGGCTGCCACTGCTGCCGCTGCCGCCACCGCCACCGCCGCCAGGCGCGGGCGGGCGGGGGCTGGGCCGCCGCGGGCTGGGCGGCCGCGCTGGGGCGGTGCCCGCCCCGCCGTCCCCGCCCGACTCCTTACGTAACCTCGTGGCCCCCGGGCCGCGGCAGCGAGCCAAGAGGCGGGGGGCACAGCAGTGTGTGCGCCGTCCCCCGCGCCGCCGCGCAGTCGCCGCTTTTCTCCCTGGCCACCCAGTCCTCGGTGACGGCCCCGCGTTGGCGCGCCCCCGCCCCACGCCGACCCGGGGGCCTGGCGTAGTGCCACCAACATCCTGCCTGATGGACGAAAGTCCCATTCGCACCTGGTGGGGACATTGGGGCTACCTTTACTTTGCAGATAAGGGAACCGAGGCCTGGGGAGGGTAAGTGATTTGCCCAAGGTCACACATTCAGATTAGAGTTCGTTCGGGTCTCCAGAGTCTGAGATGGGCATAGCTGTGCCCCTCCTTAAAGCCCACCTTCATCTTCCTGCCAGTTGCCCGGCCGAGTGGCCTTAAGGTAACCGCCACCGTGAAATTCCAGAAGCCAGTGTGGCAGAGAAGAGCCTACAGCCCGCGGCAGGTGCTCTGGGCTCTTTCCTGAATAAAAATGAGATGAGGGCTCCCACCTGAAGGGCCAGTTTTAAGGAGGCTTCCTCAAGCTTGGTTTTATCCTTAGAGCAAGGGGAATTAGGATGGCAAAAGTAGAACTTGAAGAAGAGCAGGCTCTCTTTGTCCCCTTTCTACCTATCAGGTCCTGAGCTTCTACCAAAGGCTGGCACTGGGACTAACCTAATCTTCATCCCCCCGGGCCTTCCACGGGATCATCTTATGCTGAGAACACACTGCCCACATAAGCCTGGCATCTCAGGACAGTAAAAAAGGGACAGGCCGGGCACGATGGCACACGCCTGTAACCCCATCACTTTGGAAGACCGAGGTGGGTGGATCATTTGCAGTCAGGAGTTCGCAACCAGCCTGGCCAACATGGTGAAACCCCGCCTCTATTAAAAATACAAAAATTGGCCGGGCGTGGTGGCTCACGCCTGTAATCCCAGCACTTTGGGAGGCCAAGGCGGGCAAATCACGAGGTCAGGAGATCGAGCCCATCCTGGCTAACACAGTGAAACCCCGTCTCTACTAAAAATACAAAAAAAAAAAAAAATTAGCCAGGCATGGTGACGGGTGCCTGTAGTCCCAGCTACTCGGGAGGCTGAGGCACAAGAATCGCGTGAACCCAGGAGGCAGAGGTTGCAGGGAGCCGAGATCATGCCACTGCACTCCAGCCTGGGTGACAGAGTGATTCTTGTCCCCAAAACTTGAGAAGATGTGAGAGTAGAGGCCCGCTTCAGGGACAAGCGGATGGAGCACAGGCACACTCTGCCTTCACCTCTCTTGGGACCACAGCTGTCACCTAACCTCCAACTCTCCTTACAGGGGCACCAGCCCCCTTCTCATCTGTGCTTCACACTGTGGTCAGTAATTTCTCAAGTGCAAATCTGATCATGTTGCTCTGTAATATCCTTAAGTGGCTTTCTTTCCACCATTCTTGGGATGAAAACCCAGATAATGAACATGGTCCTACAAGGCCCTGCCCCTCCAGCCTCCACTGTCCTTTCTAACCTTTCCTCCTCCCACTCTCTGCCTTGCTTCCTACACTCCAGCTAGCAGGCCATCCTTCCTGCTCTAGGGCCTTTGCACATGCTATTCTGTTTGGGAAGATTTTTCTCCTCTCCTGTCTCAGTAACCCCAACTGTCTTGCCTTGTTAATTCCTACTCATTCTTCAGACCTCAGTTAAAACTGTCACTTTCTTTGGAAGCTTTACCTAATACCCTGGGTGGGACATACTTTTTCTTCATTGCACTTGTTTGTATTATATAGTTGGGAAATCACTCAGCTGCATCTGCAAACTCCTATGAAGCCATATCTTTTTGCTCATCATTGTATCCTCAGTGCCTACAAGTGTGCCTGAAGATCCTCCAGAAGTATGTGCTGAATGAATGAATAAGCATCAGACCATAGACCACAAAACTGGCCAGGGTCTATGAGCACAGGTGAGTCTGTGTACAGCTTAGGCTGATGAGCTCTTGATCCTAGAGGAAGTTTATCTACCACAAGCTGAATTCCAAAGACCAGGGCTGAGCCAGGGTACTTGAAGGGAAGGTGTTTCTTGCAGGGTCAAGGAGAGAAGTCAGCAGGAGCATGAATAGCAGGAGCCACCGAGCTGGAGTAGGGGTACCAGAAGATAGAGCCCCAATGTGGAGGGGCCAAACGCTGAACGTGAGTTTCCTTTTGCTCCACTGATGGAAAGGGCACACCCCCATTACCTTGGCAAGATGCAACGAGGCAAACCCGGTGGGTGGTGAATCACTCTGTCCACTTCGCGTAGTCAGTGGCAATGCTGGAGGTGTGAGCCTACATGAGGTTAAATACTCCTGATTAAAGTGACTGTCACTGTGGGATAAAGGCTGTCACCCTGAGATGAGAGAAAACAGTGGATCAGAAAAGATTTGGAAATGAATGCCCCTCCTTTCTCCAACTTATGGCTGCCATCCATGTGAGGAGTGGCCTCCACTCCTCTCCTTCAGCCCCACCAACTCCAGGCACAGGTCGGGTCCTGCTTCTTGGGAGCTTTTTCAGATTGTTCCAGTTCTCAGTCTAATTTTCTGGGGCAGTCCTTTCTGGCAGTATTTCATCATCAAGGAATCCTTCCTCGAGAAGGGCCACTTGATTTCCCTATCAGCGTCCCTCCCTGGAAGCCAATATAGTCACCCTTTTTCTGTGGAAACTCCTATCTCCGTGGTCTCCATGGCTCAGTAGTGAAGGGAGATGAGCGGTGAGGTCTGTCCTTTCAAGAAGCCCAAAGTGAAGGGGAAAGTGATTCTGTGCTGGCTGGAGGTTGAGGCAAGACTGAGGAGGGTCTTTGTAGGCCAAGGGACTTAAATATCCTTTTAGGCTGAGCAAGAGGAGCCAGTGAAGGGGGCTGGGGGTGTCAGTGGGGGGCAAGGTCAAAGATATGAGCAAGAGGGATGGTCCTGGAGAAAGCGGGAGAGGATGGATCCAGGCTCAGCGGGAGGAGTTAACCTTGGAGAAGGTAGAAGCTGTTGTCCCAGGGAAGGCGAGAGAGGTTGCAGGAACTCTTGCCTGGTGCACTGCTTTTTCCTAAGGGAAGCAAGGACACCTACTGAGCATGCATGAGAGGGAGGAGATGGGACAGAAGCCAAATTTGAAACAACACTGTTAGGAAAATACAAACTGGTATCTGGATAGATCTTTGGTTGGGAATGAGCAGGGCAGCAATGCCCACAGAAGTCCAGCCCAGGAGGGCAGATCTTGACCAGCATAAGCTCAGGGACTCAGAATGTTTGTTATTCTGTGCAGACAGCAGAGGCTTCCAAAATCTGATTGCCAGGCAAGGGCAGTTGGTCTGAGGAACATTGTACAGTCTAACCCAGGCAGATCAGACAACTGTGGGTAGCTCATCAGAGAGTATATCCAAGCCTGGGGAGCTAAGGAAACAGGCAGCAGCTCCATGCATACCCTTCCTCTTCTTTATTGCTCACAAATTCTCCTGAGCATCCTGAGCAGGGAAGCACTGTGTCTAATACGGTAACATTCCACAGCTCTGGGCTCTTGAGTCTCAAAAGCTAGCTCCCAGGCTCCCGGAGAAATGGCTGCTTCTAGGTCTGGGATGGGGAAAATACAAGATGAGCATCTTGTGGTACTGGAAAGTAAGGAAGTACTCAAAAAAACAAAAGGATGGGGCACGTGGAAGGGACACAGGAGCCAACTGGAAGAGCTCCCAATGGGCAAAACTGGAAAAATTTGAGCAACAAAGTGAATCATGTTGTGTAAGATTATAGTCCAAAATATAAAATAAGTATACATGAGTTCATACTGATATAAATTATTGAATAAGTAAATAAGTGGAGAAGAGACCATCTTTCTTATGGTAGATGTTCCCCTCTCCAGGAGGTAGAGTTTAATGCCACCACCACTATCACCCTGTCCCCACTTCCGCTTGAGGGTGGGCTGGTCTTAGTGTCTTAGTGATTTGCTTTCAAAGAATATAGTATGGAGGCCCAGTGCGGTGGGTCACACCTGTAATCCCAGCACTTTGGGAGGCTGAGGCGAGTGGATCACCTGAGGTCAGTAGTTCGAGATCAGCCTGGCCAACATGGCGAAACCCTGTCTCTATTAAAAATACAAAAATTAGCTGGGCATGATGGCAGGTGCCTGTAGTTACTCAGGAGGCTGAGGTAGAAGAATTGTTTGAACCTGGGAGACGGAGGTTGCAGTGAGCCAAGATTGTGCCACTGCACTCCAGCCTAGGGGATAGAGTGAGACTCTGTCTCCAAAAAAAGAATATAGTATGGAAGGGAAAAATAGGAACTTTACAGTGGAAAAACCTGGCAGATACTACCTTACAAGTAATGAAAATTAGCATCACCAGTGATGTCCCGTTGATATCATGTATCCCCCTACTAGGGTGTGATGAGAAGGGCACTTCACCTATGTGATATTTTTTCCCAAAACCCATAACTCCAGTTTAATCATGAGAAACACATCAGGCAAACTCAAATTGAGAGATGTTCTGCAAAAGACCTGACCAATACTCCTCAAAACTGTTCAAGGTCATCAAAGCCAAGAAAAGACTAAGAAACCACTACAGACCAGAGGAGACTAAGGAGACATAACAATGTAGTCTCCTTAGTAGTGCAGGATCCTGGATCAGATCCCGGAACATAAAGAAGAAAACCGGGTGAAATCCAAATAATCTGGAGTTTAGTTAATAGTTATGTGCCAGCATTGGTTCCTTAGTTATGACAAATGTGCCACGGAAATGTACGATGTTCATAGGGGAAGCTGGGTAGGGATATATGAGAACTCTCTGTATTACCTTGGCAACTTTTCTCTAAATCTAAAATTATTCCAAGATTAAAAGTTTGTAAAAAATAGGGCTGGGTGCGGTGGCTCACACGTGTAATCCCAGCACTTTGGGAGGCTGAGGTGGGCGGATCAGGAGGTCAGGAGATCGAGACAATTCTGGCCAACATGGTGAAACCCTGTCTCGACTAAAAATAGAAAAATTAGCCAGGCGTAGTGGCGCACACCTGTAGTCCCAGCTACTCAGGAGGCTGAGGCACAAGAATAGCTTGAACCCAGGAGGTGGAGGTTGCAGTGAGCCAAGATCGTGCCACTGCACTCCAGCCTGGTGAAAGAGCAAGACTCTATCTCACCAAAAAAAAAAAAAAGTTGTAAAAAATAAAATAATCAGCAATATCAGAAAAGTGAGCTTGTAGACCATTGAACAAGTCATTTATCAGATAATACCTGAGGATTCTGAAGTGTTCGAATAACTTCAAAGGCAAGCCACTGAAATCAAAGTTTTTCATTTATATTATTTTATTTTTGATCATTATTATTTTTTTGAGACAGAGTCTCACTCTGCTCATCCAGGCTAGAGTGCAGTGGCAGTGGCGCGATCTTGGCTCACTGCAACTCCCACTTCCCAGATTCAAGTGATTCTCTTGCCTCAGCCTCCCCAGTAGCTGGGACTGCAGGTGCATGCCACCACCCCCGGGTTTTTTTTTTTTTTTTTTTTTTTTTTTGTATTTTTGGTAGAGACAGGGTTTCACCATGTTTTGATCTCCCAAACTTGTGATCCACCCGCCTCTGCCTCCCAAAGTGCTGGGATTACAGGCATGAGCCACCAGGCCCGGCCTGTATTTTTACTTTCAACAGCAAAATTAGGCTCACCATGTACACGCATAATGTTATTATTAGTGTGCTGAGATTTCTGGTATGGCTGGTCCAGGGACTTCAAACATTTTTTTTTCTTCTAACAATAAAAGGTCAGTTCTTTCAACTGCATATGAAACAAATGTCTTATTAAAGCCATTAATTAAAGGGATAACTGTCGGGTATTATGCAGCTATTAGATTATATTTGTGAAGCTTGTAGAGTAATATAGAAACATATTTATTCTTTCAATAAATGTTGATTACCTGCTATGTATCTGGCACTGTGTTGGGCATTAGGGATAAAGTGCTCAGCAAAACAGACAAGTCCTTCTGTCATAGGACTGTAAGATTGTGTTAATGGTATTAATCAAATAAACACACAAATATATAAACTACTATCTGTGTGAATAGAAGACCTAATTTAGGTTGCGGAGGGTGGTCAGGAATGGCCTGAAGAGACATTTAAAAAGACGCTTGATGGCTGGGTGTGGTGGCTCGTGCCTGTAGTCCCAGCACTTTGGGAGGCCAAGGCAGGCAGATCACTCGAGGCCAGGAGTTCAAGACCAGCCTGGCCAACATGGCAAAACCTCATCTCTACTAAAAATACAAAATCTAGCCAGGCATGGTGGTACATGCCTGTAATCCCAGCTACTTAGGAGGCTCAGGCAGGAGAATCACTTGAACCCAGGAGGCAGAGGTTGCAGTGAGCTGAGATTGCACCACTGCACTCCAGCCTGGGCGACAGAGCGAGACTCCATCTAAAAAAAAAAAAAAGAAAAGGCTTGAAGACAAAGAGGCATCAGTCAAGGGGAGCATGAGGGGAGGGTCCCAAGCAGAGGAAACTGAAAAGGCCCTGAGGTGGTAGAGAATCAGGCTGTTTTGAAGAGCTGGGAGAAGGCCAGTGTGGTTAGAGTACAGTGAGCTTAGCAAAGCATGGGTGAAGTATGCAGGGCCCTTTGGCTGGATTAAGGATTTGCAATTTATTCAAATGCAGTGAGAACCCACTGATGGGTTGGGGAATGCCATGATCTGGTTTATATTGTTAAAAGATCATTCACTCCTGGGAGAAGAGGGGATAAGAAGAGGACAAGAGTAAAACATGGAGACTGATTAAGAAGCTCTAGACAAAAGATAAGGGTGGAGATGAAGGGAAGTGGATTACAGATTATAGATGTTTTAGAGGTAGACTCAACAGGACTTGGTGGATGAGATGTGTATTAGGATATAAAGTTAAGTTTGTAAAATAATCCGAATTACAGCTGTGCTTATAATTATGTAAAATTAGAATATATGGACAAGGCCTGGAGTATAGAAAATGAAAAATTTTATTAGGATGGCAGAAGGAATATAGGGCAAAGGCATCAGTATTGGACTCAGACCTGCATTAAGTCCTGGCTGTATCACTGACTATCTGTGACCATGGGCAAGTTTTTAACTTCTCTGAGCCTCAGTGCTCTCATCTACAAAGTGGGGATATCTCTTTGGACTGTTAAGAAGAGTGAATGAGGCCAGGTGTGGTGGCACACACCTGTAATCCCAGCACTTTGGGAGGATAAGCTGGGTGGATCACCTGAGGTCAGGAGTTCAGGACCAGCCTGACCAACATGGTGAAACCCTGTCTGTACTGAAAATATAAAAATCAGCTGAGCATGAGGCACATGCCTGTAATCTCAGCTACTCAGGAGGCTGAGGCAGGAGAATCACTTAAACCCAGGAGGCAGAGGTTGCAGTGAGCCAAGATATAGCATTACTGCACTCTAGCATGGGTAACAGAAGTAAGACTCCGTCTCAAAAAAAAAAAAAAGAAGAAGAGTGAATGAGATCATATCTGTAAAGTGCTTAGCACAGTCCCTAGTATAGTATATCTTAAATACATTACAGGTATTATTATTAGTATTACTGATATATGCTATAATGGTGGAACTAAGGTGACATTTTCATTTATTGTGACTGAATTAATATGGTGAAAATGGTTCTTATATAATCAACATTTTAAATTTTAGTAGAGTCATTTTCAGGATTCTGAAACTGCCCCCACCATGGAAACAGCTTGTGTACTTCCTGCCAGGTAACACTTTGCCAATCTATATCCAGAGCCCTCCATAGATTCAGGACCCCTCTACCGGGCACCTAAGGATCAGAGAAGACTACTATAAGATGACACCAGATCAGTGTGGGACCACCAGCCCTAGCCCCTGCTGTTTCCAATCAGGCCAAGGGCCTGCCCTTAGGAAGGTGAGCTATAAACGATTTCCAACAGTCCCATCTGTCCTCTGCCTCTCCCATCCAGAGCTCTCCTAAGTCTATGTGTCCTGGATGCCTCCAGAGATTTTGATAGCATCTACCTATTTATTTATTTATTTATTGAGACAGAGTCTCACACTGTCGCCCAGGCTGGAGTACAGTGGTGCAAGCTCCACTCACTGCAACCTCTACCTCCTGGGTTCAAGTGATTCTCCTGCCTCAACCTCCCAAGTAGCTGGGATTAGAGGCATGCGCCACCAAGCCCAGCTAATTTTTTGTATTTTTAGTAGAGACAGGGTTTCACCATGTTGGTCAGGCTAGTCTTGAACTACTGACCTCGTGATCCACCTGCCTTGGCCGCCCAAAGTGCTGGGATTATAGGTGTGAGCCACCGTGCCCAGCCTACCCATTTATTTAATCTTAACTGAGCACCTATTTTGAGCCAGTCTGTGTCCTTAAACAGTAAGCTAAATATAATGTAACTGAGGTATGAATAAAGTACTTCCTGCAGAAGGCTTCAAAAAGGGGATGTGTGAGTTGGGTCCTCAAGGATGTATAGGAGGGAAGATCATTTCTATGTCCCGCAATGAGACCAGCACATGCTGAGACACAGGGGCATTAAAGGCCATGACTTATACAGGAAATGACAAGAATGTCCATGTGGTTGGCTCAACAGTGTTATGGGAAGTGGCCAGGAACGAGAGGTAAGTTGGGACCACTCTGTGAAAGACCTCTAGGTCATGTTAGGAGTTTGGACTTGATTCTGAGGCCACAGGGATTTAGTGGAGGTTTTGAAGTAGGAGGGTGGCATGATCAGACTTGTGTCTTAGCTTCCCTGGCAGCAGATGGGAGAAGGTTGTGGAAAGGCAGGCTGGAAGCAGGAGAAGCTTGTCAGGAGGATCTTAGCAAGACTCCAAGATTGGGGAAGGACAGGAAGTGTCTTAATCAGCCCCCAGTGAGGTTGGGAGCCTGATTAGAGAGAAGAGCCAGGGACTCTTGGCAATGCAAGGGCCTGGGAAGCTGTAGCTGCTGGGAACAGGGGTGGGGGGTCAGTCAACAAACAATCCAACAACCTTTTTGAGAGGACTTCGGACCTCACTGGCTGCCTCCCAGCAGAATTCAATTCCAAGAGGCAAAAATAGAAATGACCACATGAATAGCCCAGCCAGCTGCAAGTGCCCCCAGGGGCATTCTGATTATGCTGCCCCATGCTCTGAGCTATCACACTCACTGTCACCTTTACCCCTATCAACAGGTGTCTCCTCCACTAGACTATGATCTTCAAGGACAGGGTTCCTCCCTGGGGTTTTCTTGTTCTGTTTGGGCTCCATTCTCAGGTAAGCTCTCTTCTGGACTCCCATCTCACATTCAAGTCTAGCAAATTCCCAAACAGGTCAAGCCAAAGTCTCCAAACTAAGCCTCACCGTGTCTGACTGCCCTGCCTTGGGGCACAGGCCGATTCCTGAGCCCATCACTGTGGCCAGAGGAATGGAATGTCCTGATTGGCTCATTCTGGGTCACATGTGGCCCTGGGCTGAGGTGTGGAGGCAGATTCTGATAGAAGGCATGAAGTGGGTGTAGGACTGGGGCAGACACCCAGAGGAAAATCAAGGTAAATAGATTCAGGGTGGTGGCCAAAACATAACACTGCCCACTGTTGGCATATAGTTATATTTGTTTACTACTGGCATGCACAGAGTTGCTGTTGGGTAACAGGTAGTTGAAGGCAGAGCACAGTCATTGCAGGTTAAGCAATTCCTGGAGAAGAACTTGAAAGAGTTGGTCTGGAGAGTGGGCACAGTTCTGAGGATCCAAGGCATAGACGGTAGAAATATATGCATTAAACCAGTCGTTCTCATCCTTGGCTGAACATTAAAATCACCTCTGGAGACTTGACAAAATACCAGTGCCAGGGCTCCACCTCCAGAAAGAATGATTTAATTGGTCTGGGTGGTGCCCAGGCATTGGTAATCCTTTAAACTGATTATGATTCCGATGTGCAGCCAGGGTTGAGAACCACTGCCCAAGTCTCGGTGTTCGAAGAGAAGTAGGTGTGATACCCAAAGCCCCAAGAGTTTAGGAACTGGTGGGAACAAAAAGGAGGACACCCAGCTCACTGGCTGGGCTCACATGAGATTTAGGGTTCCGGCGAAGAACTAAGAAATCCAAAGAATTTGTAAGGCCAGGGAGGTGCAGTACCTCCTGTGAACACATAGCAGAAGGAATTAATTCTGAAGTTGGCTAACTTTCTCTGAGAGAGCCTGGAGTTCTAAGAACTATTTGCCTCCAATTGGCAGTGGTAGAACGGGAAGGTGCCTGTGTGTATATCTGGAAAGCTGGCATGGGTCAGGTTCAGATGGGTGAGGCTGGAATTGAGAGCCATGCCTCAGGTAGACTCAGCGACACTAGGGATGAGTTAAGAAAATGGTGGAGTCATATATAGCTGAGGCTTCTAACTGGAGACATTGGGTAGAGGGTGATACCTCTCAAGAGGGGGAGAAGTAGCAGCAGCAAGTCAGAGAAGTGAGATAATTGTGCAATTTTGGACATGCTGAGATGCAGGAATCTGAGGAACAAATAAGAGGAGATGTACAGTGGGCAGTTAGATATTACAGGTACACAGCTTGCAAGGGAGACTTGGGAGCCATCAGCAAGTCAGTATCTGAACCTGGGAGGTGTGTGTTGAACAGAGGTGGGGCTGAGGGAGACACTGAGGGAATCACCAGGGAGGAAAGTGAGGCTGTGAGGATGAAAGAGTGGCCGTTAGTATCCAAGGGGCCATTCTGTTCTAATGTGGATCAATCCCCCGCATGATTTCGCTGAATCAAATATCAACTTTTTAAAAAACAAGATAACTCCTTGCCAGTATACTAAGAGCAAATAAAAACAAACAAACAAAAAGCAATTAATACAAAATAGAAACAAGTGGGTTTTCAATTCAAATGTAGCAAATATTTACTGAATGCCTACTATGCGCCAGCCTAGCCGCAGATGGTGTGGCTGGCATGGTTAGCTTATCAGGCACCTGGCCCCACTCCTATTCTCCTCTTCAGCCCCATCTGGGAGGCCTTGGTAGTTCTGGTTCCTAGAATCTTTGCTTCAGCTGTTCTACCAGTTGTTCTATGTGAGGTCTCCTACAAATCTGGGGTCCTCATAGTAAGGAACACCTTTGCGGGAAGCTGCACCTCAAAGCTTAGGCTTTGTCTGTTCCACAAAGCCCTGGCCTGTGCTGGGCTCCACGTAAGACCTGGCTTCTGCTCCAAGGTCCACCTCCAGCTCTTTCCCAGCTCCTGTGTAGGGCAGAGATGCCTTATCTGGCTGTTGGCCCCAAATGAGCAGACCAGTGAGATGGCATTTCCAACATCTCTCCAACTGCTCACCCCGCAGGGTCTTCAGGAATTTCCTTTCTGTCACTTCCGAGTTACACCACCACAACAGTTTCCAGCAAGTCACTTGGAATCAAGACAATACTCTTCTACTCACACAAAGCAAGGGGCTGGTTAATCTCTCACAGTCCCCACTTACTAATATAGATTTCCTCTTTCACTATTTTCTTCGGCTTCCTCATCCCCTCATCTATCCAGCAAATGTTTCTCGTGCCCAGGTTGGGGAGTACTATGAGGGTTGCCTCTGTAACAGACCCCTCCTTTTAGAAATTTGCTTTCAACTATATATGACTTATTGTTCTCTTGGCACATGCCATCTCTCCATTTGCCTAATTTTCCAGTCTACTGATTCTTTACCTCCTTCAAAACCATCATGAAAGTTGAGTGTTCAATCTGCTTTACTCAAGTATCCCTTTAAATTCCTGTGCTTCACTGGTTTATCACTTTGTAAAATGTCTTCCTCAGTTGGTTATTGGATATACTGTCTCCTAAAGAAGTTTTTTTTTTTTAATTGTGGTAAAATATACATAACAATAAAACTTACCATTTTAATCCTTTTTAAGTGTAGATTTAAGTGGCATTAAGTATATTCACATTATTGTGCAATCCTCACCACTATCCATCTCCCAAACTTTTCCATTATCCCAAACCCACACATGTTTTTGTTTCTGTTTTTTGTTTTTTTCTTTGAGATGGAGTCACCTAGCCTGGAGTGCAGTGGCGCAGTCTTGGCTCACTGCAACCTCTGCCTCCCTGGCTCAAGCGATTCTCCTGCCTCAGCCTCCCAAGTAGCTGGGACTACAGGTGCCTGCCACCAAGCCTGGCTAATTTGTGTTTTTAGTAGATATGGGGTTTTATCATGTTGGCCAGGCTGGTCTCAAACCCCTGACCTCAGGTGATCCACCCACCTCGGCCTCCCAAAGTGCTAGGATTACAGGTGTGAGCCACTGCACCTAGCCCACACAAACTTTTAAAAAATGTCCAGAGGCTGGGCACTATGGCTCACGCCTGTAATTGCAACACCGTGGGAGGCTGAGACGGGCAGATCACCTGAAGTCAGGAGTTTGAGACCAGCCTAACCAACATGGCGAAATGCTGTCTTTACTAAAAATATGAAAATTAGCCAGGTTTGGTGGTGTGCGCCTACAATCCCAGCTACTCGGGAGGCTGAGGTAGGAGAATTGCTTGAACCCACGAGGTGGAGGTTCAAGCTGGATGTAATGGCGAGACTGCGCCATTACACTCCAGCCTGGGCAAAGAGTGAGACTCTGTCTCAAAAAAAAAAAAAAAAAAAAAGTCCAGAAAGTGGGGACATGCTTAGTTCACTTTTTGTTCCTAATTCTGAACATAGTGTATGCCTCATACTCTTGGCTAATTAAAGCAGATAAGAGGTTTAATATAAAAGGTACCACAGTGACACCAATATCAGTTCATCAAACTACTTCTAAACTACTTCTTATTAAAACAAGAGGGGTAAAGCTAACCAAGAGAAAAGGGAGAAACTTATTCCAGCTGGGACCCAACATCAGGCTAGACTTGACCTTGGCCATAGGGGCTAAGATCCCAAAGCCCTTGAAGAAAATAAGAATGAGGCCTTGCCAACTGGGCACGGTAGCCCACACCTGTAATCCCAGCACTTTGGGAGGCTGAGGCAGGCAGATCACAACGTCAAGAGATTGAGACCATCTTGGCCAACATGGTGAAACCTTGTCTTCTTGTTGTTGTTGCCCAGGCTGGCATGTAGTGGGGCAATCATAGCTCACTGCAGCCTTGAACTCCTGGGTTCAGGCAATCCTTCTGCCTTAGTCTTCCGAATAGCTGGGATTACAGGTGCATGCCACTAAACCTAGCTAATTTTTTTGTTTAAGTTTTTGTAGATATGGGATCTCCCTATGTTGCCCACAATGGTCTCAAACTCCTAGGCTCAAGTGATCCTCCTGCCTCAGCTGGGATTACAGGCATGAGCCACCACACTGGGCCTGCCATCTCTTCTGAAATGACATGGACCCCTGTGGAGTCCCCAGTCAGGCTAAAACATTAGCTGATAGGAAACAAAAGCACTAGGAGGAACAGACTGAGCCCATTACTACTGAGTAACAGCCCTGGAGCAACTAGAAAGAACAGTGTTTCCCCAAACTTGCCTCATCGTATGAATCACACAGGCATCCATTTAACATTCCGATTCAGTACTTCTGGGATGGGGTATGGAAACATCCATGTTTAATAAGCACCTGGAGTGATTCTTACGAAAGGCAAATTTGGGAAAGAATGAACTGGAGTATTCCATTAGCAAAGAGGGGCTGACCTAGCTGCCTGGAGCTGTGAAGGTAAAGGCTTCCAGCCAGTCTTACCATGGGATCCTGGGAGCTCCTCAGACCACTGGCTGCTTTTACCAACTCTCAAAAATCCTATAGGCCTGCTGCTTCTGTACATTTGGCCTTTCCTCCTCCAACATCCTCCATGCAGGGCCTCTTACTTTCACTTCTGCTGCCAAAAGCCTTGGATGATCCCAAGTTCTGGCAGCCCCATCCCCTGGCTGCTTCCCTAAAACTGAGCATTGACAATGAGATGTAGTCCTAATTTAGAACTAAAGAACCAGGTCTTCTTTGGCCAGTTATTACTTAGGAAATGACTACAGATAGCTGGTGACATTATAGTCTACCTTTAGATCCAGCTGGGTCATTTTATGGAAATAACTTGGGCAGTTTATATCTACTAAATCTGAGGTCAGTGTTTACAGAGGAAGACACTGGACACCAACTATAATTGTCAGAGCTGAAATTTCACCTTGGGGCTCTCCTGATACAAGCTTGCCAAATGCAGCCTGGGAGGTTCATTCACGTTCAGGCTGCTCCAGCGGGTCTCCCTGCTTACATATGGCACAATTGTACCATCACCATTCCCTTCCTAAAACTCCTCCAGGTCAGAAAGGGTTACGATAAAACAGGCTGATGAATGCCATTTGGCTAGAGATTCAGATGTTTTAATTAAGCAACTGCTTATTTCTTACAGGTCAAGCTGTACCTGTAATTAATTTAGCCAGTTAGGCTTTGTTTTAATTAAAACACAATTTCTGCCGGGCATGGTGGCTCACGCCTGTAATCCCAGCACTTTGGGAGGCCGAGGTGGGTGGATCACCTGAGGTCAGGAGTTCGAGACCAGCCTCGCCAACATGGTAAAACCCCGTGTCTACTAAAAATATAAACACTAAACGGGCACAGTGGTTTGCATCTGTAATCCCAGCTACTCAGGAGGCTGAGGCAGGAGAATCGCTTGAACCTGGGAGGCAGAGGTTGCAGTGGGCCGAGACCACATCACTGCACTCCAGCCTGGGTGACAAAGTGAGACTCCATCTCAAACAAAACAAAACAAAACAAAACAAAACACAATTTCTGAAATAATCCCTGTTTATCTTCACTTCAGAAAGTTTACAGAAAGCAGTGTTTCCTTGGGAAGTCAGGAAGTGTTATGCAGCAGGAAAAGGTTCCGTCCTCCATAAGTCTGGGAAATACTATGCTAAGCAAAGTGAAATAAGTTTCTTTATTCTTTGTTTTTGGGACCTTTAATATGTCAATGTAGACTTAAAAAATTCCAATAAATGAATACAATGTACTATATTTTCTTTCTTTCTTTCTTTTTTTGAGACAGAATCTCACTGCGTTATCCAGGCTGGAGTGCAGTGGTACCATCCTAGCTCACTGCAGTCTCGAACTCCTGGGCTCAAGGGATCCTCCTGCCTCAGCTTCTCTATTAATTGGGACTACAGGCACACACCACTATACCCACTAACCTTTGTATTTTTTGTAGAGACAAGGTCCCACTATGTTGCCCAGGCTCATCTCTAACTCCTGGCCTCAAGTGATCCTCCCGTCTCAGCCTCCCAAAGTGCTGATATTACAGGCATGAGCCACTGTGCCCAGCCTATATTTTCTAAATTAGATGAATTTATTCACAATTAATCCTCAGGTAGTTTTCCAGAGAACATTTTAGGAAATGCTGAAATAAAAGATACTGTTACCCAGAGCCAATTTGACCTAATAGAAATAAGCAGTTGCTACTTTGTCTGATCTCAGGTGAATACCTCCTACCTCTGAGGTATTATTCTCTAAAACCATAAAAATCACTTCTTGGGGTTAAGGGGTAGAGCATAGTGGTTAAGTAAGAAGGTTGTCTGGATTTGTATTTGGCCTTCCATACTTATTAATCTCAGATGTGTTACCTAACTTCTCTGTACCTCAAGTTCCCTAGCTGTAAAATGGGCAATATTGGTACCTCCTCTCAAAGGCTGTGGTGAGAATTAAAGGCACACATTGGGCTATTATCAAGCAGCAGAGTGCATTGGCTCCTGAAGAGAAGTGGGTCCTCAAAGCCCATTTTTTTTATTTTCCAGCAGATAAAAGAGGGGTCATGGGGCCAGGCGTGGTGGCGTAGGCCTGTAATCCCAGCACTTTGGGAGGCCGAGATGGGAGGATCACTTGAGCCCAGGAGTTCAAGGCCAACCTGGGCAATAGGGCAAAACCCATCATTACAAAAAATACAAAAATTAGCCAGGCAGGGTGGCGTGCACCTGTAGTCCCTGCTACTGTGGGTGAGGAGGTTAAGGCAGGAGTACGGCTTGAGCCCAGGAGGTCGAGGCTGTGGTGAGCCAAGATTGCACCACTGCACTCCAGCCTGGGTGACAGAGTGAGACCCTGTACCCCAAAAAAGAGGGGTCACTTTAGAGGGTATAACAAAGTTGGCATTGGGAGTATGGTAGAATTGAGGAGTGAATGGAAGGAGTAAGCATAAGCTGAAGGGGGCCATTATGCTGGAGCTCAAAGTACCTGGGAGGAAAAGTGGAGGTATAGGTGAGAGTAACAGGCCCAGGGTGAAGGGGAAAGTTCACTAAAACATGGAGAAAGAGGAAAATAAAAGAATCAAGTCAACCTTGTAACAGATTATATAAAAATACATGCCTATGTGGGTCAGTAAGTATATTATAAAAACAGAATAAAAGGAGGGGGAAAAGAAAACAGTCAAACTTCACAATTTCTTTAAGACAGCCTTAGCTGTAGCCTATGACTCCAGTGCACACCCTGTTGCTCCCTGACTCTTAAGGAGGTTGACAACATAGGATACTAGTTTGGACAGTGTGCAAAAGTGAATTTTACTAGGAGTCTCCAGCAGAGAAAGGAGCCACCCAGAATTGCATAAAACAAAAGCGGGGAAATGTTAAGATACTAATAGCCAAGAGGTAGAATAGAGAGGTTCCTCCTGGTGACTTGCAGGGCTAACCTGGGACCTCTTGGATTAGGATTTCAGTGGTCTTACTGGCATTTCATGACTGACATCTACTGCTACACAGCAGTGTGGGTTACAGTGGGCAAAGACGTTTCTCAGAAACTCTTCAGAAAACGTGTGAGTGTGAATGAAACTAATAGCATCTTGTCCACCTTCAGTCATCTTCAGATAAGAAACTTTATTTCCTCAAGATTTCATGATGGCTGAGAATGAACTTACCAGGTCAGTTCTGAGAAAAGTAGTTTGGTCTCTTTAAAACCACAATGCAACAAGTCAACTCTAAAAAGGATGTTTGTGGCTGGATATGGTGGCTCACACCTGTAATCCCAGTACCTTAGGAAGCCAAGGTGGGAGGATTGCTTGAGTTCAACAACAGCCTGAAGAACATAGTGAGACCCTGTCTCTATAAAAAGAAAAATTAGCTGGGTATGGTGGCACACATCTGTGGTCCCAGCTACTTGGGAGGGAGGCGGGAGGATCAATTGAGCCTAGGAGTTAGTTCAAGGCTGCAGTGAGCTATGACTGCCCCACTGCACTCCAGCCTGGGTGACAGAGGAAGACCCTGTCTCAATACATAACTAAATAATAAAAATAAAAAGGATATTTGTGAGATGTTCAAATATGTGAAAATTGAACACGATTCTTTGATTATATTAAGGAATAATTTTTTAGGTATGATAATGTAAGTTTTAAAAAAAAGAGCTCTTAGCTTTGAGAGATACATGCTGAAATACCTACAGTTTGCTACAAAACAATCCAGTAGGTGTGGAGAAGTGGGTCAGGGTATAAATGGAGTTAGTTTGGCCACGAGTTGCTAATTGTTAAAGGTAGGTGGTAGGTATGTGATGGTTTATTATGCTGTTCTACTTTTACATATGTTTGGAATTTTCCACTAAAAACTCCACAAAGCAGGCCAGGCACAGTGGCTCACGCCTGTAATCCCAGCACTTTGGGAGGCTGAGGTGGGTGGATCATGAGGTCAGGAGTTCGAGACCAGCCTGGCCAACATGGTGAAACCCCACCCCTACTACTAAAAATACAAAAATTAGCTGGGCGTTGTGGTGGGCATCTGTAGTCTGTTACTTGGGAGGCTGAGGCAGGAGAATCACTTGCACCTGGAAAGTGGGGGTTGCAGTGAGCTGAGATCGCACCACTGCACTCCAGCCTGGGTGACAGAGCAAGACTCTGTCTCAAAAAAAAAAAAAAAAAAAAAAAAGTCCACAAAGCAGAGATATCTGTGCCTGTGCAGTGGCATAGGCAGGCCATCTCATGTATATGTGTAAATATAATAGGTATTTTATTCATGTATTCACTCATTCAAAAATATGTAACATATTGTGACAAAATTCACATAACATAAAATTCACCATTTTAATCATTTTTTAATTTTTTATTCCTTTTTTGTAGAGGTAGAGTCTCACTATGGTGCCCAGTCTGGTCTCAAACTCCTGGGCTCAAGTGATCCTCCCACCTCAGCTTTCCAAAGTGCTGGGATTACAGGCATGAGCCACCATGGCCAGCCATTTTTAACCAAAGTGGAATTTAGTACTTTCACAATGTTATGCAACTATCACCACCACTATACAGTTCCAAAATATTTTATCACCCCACAAGGAAACCTCAAACCCAGTTAGTCAGTCAGTCCTCATTCGTCCCCTAGCCCTTGGCTACCACTAATTTGCTTTCTGTCTCTATGGATTTGCCTATTCTTGATATTTCAAATAAATTAACACATTTTTTTAGATTTAAATTTTATTTTTATAACTAAAACATTCACAGGTTTAAAGTTCAAAAGGGTCTGCAGTGAAAAGTCTCCCTCTCACCCCTCTTCCCCAGCAACACGGTTCCCTCTCCAGAGGCATCTTTCCAGAAATTAAAAATTCCTCTTTCTTTACCCAGATGGTAGTATTCTATACACACTGTTCTGCAGTTGGCCTTACTTCACTTATCTCAGGGATCACCTTGTAACAGAACAAAAAGAGCTTTCCTTTTACAGATGCATAGTATTCCATCATTTCAGACTGTGTTTCACACAGTTAAGTGCTTTGGGGCTACAGAAATTAACAAAATATGGTCCTTTTCCTAGGCAGCTTAAAGTCTAAAAAGTACTTTCTTTTGAGAGGGAGTGTGGAGACAAACTATAGGTTTCAGCTTCAAGGCTGATCATAAGCTCAGCTCACTTCACAGCCAGACTATCTGGAAGGAAAAAAAGAGATCTAAACTAAAGTGGTCTGAGAAATATTGGGGGATTGGCTAGCAGATGTTGGCAAAGGTGACAGCAAACTGCTGCCTCTCTTCCACCTTATTCTCTAAGACAATTGATCACATCATTTATGTCCTCTCATGTTTTTTCTGATTAGAAAAGAAAGGGATTCTCATTGAGGAAATTTAGAAAGTGGAGGGACAAGTAGAAGAATTATCCATAGTTGTTTGTAAGCATGTTCAATAGCTGCTTAAAACTGCACTGCATTGACACACCATAACTTAATAGCTCACTGTAGGAAAACAGCATACTGCATGGCAAGAGTCACACCATCTTGAGGAGAAACTGCCATGATGTTTGATCTCCACACACAAAGGTATTCTGCCGTAAGGTCTTGAAACAATGCTGTACATAGATAAACCCTCATAAAGATGCTTACCTAACCTCCCCAGTGGTCATGAATCTTGGAAGAAAGTCTGAAGACATGACCAGCTGCACGTCTTTACCCTAAAAGCTTGCTATTTACAAAGGATACTTTCTGGAGGGCGGATGCGGGGATCTACCATTCTCATGGCTGCCTAGACATCACTTCTGTTCATAAGTCCCTATTAAATGTTTCCTTCTGAGAAGCTGGGTTTGTCAGCCTCTTTCTTCGGCCTCTAAGCTCCCTCAGCCTTTGTGGGTAGGTTCGCATACACCTACTAACCGAGGAACACTCCTCATTCACTTCCACATTTTAGAGATCCAGGAACTAAAGCTACAATAAATGTTTATTTAAGGAGATGAAGAGACATCTAAGTGCATACAGTAAATGAAACAGGTAAGACATGGAGCCAGAATTTTATTTGAAAATTATCTTTGTGAAATTGAAACCATAGTAATAAATAAACTTAGGGAAGATGCAGGGACAGAAAGAGAACAGTAAACTGAAAGTTAACACTTCAGAGATTCCAACAATTACTGGATAGTAAAAATAAAAATAAAAAACTCTATGAATGAAATAGAGGGAGAGTCACTTAAATAGAACCTTTGTATTCTCAGCAACTACAGAAGATGCCTGCCAAACACATGCAATAAATGTTTGTTTAACTGAAATGAACACAACAGCTGGATGAAGAGAGACCTAGGATATCTAATGGGGTGAGAGAGGATTATCATGTGAAAAATAACTCATGCCTAAACACTGTGAGGATTGTACATGGTAAGTCAGGGGCAAAGGCTCCATCCAGCTTATAGGTGGTAGCTGAAGTCATAGGAATAGATACACATAGGAATAGATGCACACGCAGAGTATGCAGAATGAGAAGAAGTCAAGGGGAGGGTCCTGGGCACACTGACCTCAGAGAGAGCAGGGTCATGACTGCTAAGAATTTTGAGCAAGACCTCCTCAACCTGACCAGAAACTCTTCTTGACTGAGGCAGGGGGAGGACAGAGCTGTCAGCAGGGCTTGGGGACTATTAGGAGTTATCTAGATCAGCAGATGATTTGAGAGGGCCCAAGAAAAGAGGAGGCCTATGTTTTGGGGCCTGAGAGAGGTCTCTTATCACCAGTGATTTTGTCACCAGGGCTCTGACAAATGGACAGGACACCTCCTTCCAAACAATGTAATTTTCCCTGAAAATGGACCTAATAACGTGCCTCACATTACCATCAAGGCTAAATTAGACTCCACTGACTCATAATTCTATTTTTATCTTTGGTTTTGATCCTTTCTTCCCATACAACTCAGTAAATGACAGCACTGCTCTTCTTCTACTGAATAATCTATTTCAAGGATGGGCAGTGGAGACTCTGTAGTTGTGTGTGCTATTACTACCCGTGCCATAGTAGAATCCTGTATAGTATTCATGTCGAATGTAAAGGAAAAGAGAACATACAAAATAAAGTAGATTGATATCTTGCTAGGTAAATCCTCTGAGATAAAATTTCTTTATAATGGAGTCAGCTGTGTAAGACAAAACATGGCCTCTTCTTGCCATGCTGTGTTTTGCATGGATCTTGTGGCTAAGAAAGAGCCTTTGACTACAATAATATGTGGGTAAAAATATCTCAGCTCCTGTTTGACTAAAAATGGCTCAAGATAAATAAGCCTTATCGCTGGCAAAATTCAATTCCCTTTGACAGATATTTGCTAATCACCAGCTGTGTTCCAGAGCCTGTGCTGAGGACACAGAGGTGAAAAGCCATAGTCCATGGCCCCTGGTAACAGCTGGATACCCAGACATGAGGAAGGGATTCCCTGAATTATTGATGGGAAGAAAATAGTCCATTCAAAGGGAAGATGTATTCCTCACTGTAAATTAATACATGGGCACCTGTTTACTGAGACCATCATGAGCTTGGTTAACATAAGCCAATTCTTGATAACGAGCAGCTCTGGATTTCTGGATGTCTTCAGCTAAAGATTGGGCTCTGGATTGTGCCATAAGTGCAGGTAAGTAAAATTATGGGGGGTAGGGAAGAGGAAGCTCATGTGCTCCTTCCTGCAGTCCTAACTTTCATGGGGCACTGGGGCATGGCTCTTGTTTCTAACATTGGTGATTCCTATCCTTTCTCAAGAATTTTGAATCAGAGAGAGAGAGAGATAGAGAGAGAGCAAGAGAGACAGACAGACACACACACAAAGATAAACAGAAGCTGTTGAGGAGGCACAGCTGCTAAGGGTATCATTTTTTTTTTTCTGCTTTGACACCATTTTCAAATAAATTTTAGTAATTGTGTCACTATCCAGCCTGGATGGATAGCCAACTTCACTTTGACATTTCTCTTTAGATGCAACAACCTTATAGTGGATAATTTATTTAAAATTTTAAATAGATTTTAGAGGATTCTTGGAAGCAAGAAACGATGGCTCTTGCCATTAATCTCTGACTGTGCTAAAATCAGTCCAGTTCTGGGCCAGTGCTTCAAAACCCTTCCTCTACTGTGGAAGGACAAAACAGAACTGATATGGGGAAAAGGGAGGGAACTAACTATTTCTGCCACAGCCAACAGTAATATTATGACTGTCATCTTTCCAAGAGGTACATCAGGACACAGATTACTCAAAGGTAGATGTCTGGACACTAAGACTTTAATCATTAACTCCTGCCCTTAAGGTTTTCCAGGCCCAAATCTCCTCTTCTGTTGTCTGTGCCATATTATCCTGGGGTTTCAACCAAGTGTTTCAAGGTTGTATATTCAAGCTAGGTTGCTAGCTTCCTTCCTTCTTTCTTTTGCTCTTAGTTATAATTTACCTAACATAAAATTCACCCATTGTAAGTGTACAATTCATGATTTGTAGCACATTTATGGAGTGTGCAGCCATCACCCCTATGTAGTTTCAGAACATTTCCATCAGCCCAAAAAGATCCTTAATGCTCATTTGTAGTCAATCCCTATCCTATCCTAACCTAGACAATCACAAATCTGCTTTATGTCTCTATCAGAGCTTCTTTTTTGAAGAAAATTTTCGCCTTAACCATCCAAGAACTCCTGCATCTCTACCTGAAGGTGGAGTGCCCTTCTGGCTAAGAATACAAATTATATTCTTAAAGTTTTACAATAGAATGCAACTTTATGCCAGTGTGTCTGTAGAAGGCCATGGCCAGGTCAGCCATGGAAAGCACCCGAGTGGAAATAAATAGAAAATTCTCCTGCCTCAGCCTCCCAAGTAGCTGGGATTACAGGCATGTGCCACCTCGCCCAGCTAATATTTTGTATTTTTAGTAGAGATGTGGCTTCTCCATGTTGGTCAGGCTGATCTCGAACTCCTGACCTCAGGTGATCGGCCCACCTCGGCCTCCCAGGCGGAGGTTGCTGCGAGCTGAGATGGCACCACTGCACTCCAGCCTAGGCAATGAGAGCAAAATGGGAAGGGAAGGGAAGGGGAAGGGGAGGGAAGGTGGGAGGGGAGGGGGAGGAGGGAGGGGAGGGGAGGGGAGGAGGGAGGGGAGGGGAGGGGAAGGGAGAGGGAAGGGGAGGGGAAGGGAGATGGAAGGGGAGTTCTTAAGTGCTGCAGTAGAGGTACAAGAAAATGGAGATTGCCTCAAGTGCTGGCACAGCAGGAATTTCAAAGCCTCAGACATGGATAATAACCCCAAGTGACGTGGCCCTCTGAGTAACAAAATGCTTTATATGGAGGTAAAAGTTGTATCTGGGTGCTAAGCAGTGAGCCTGCAGTTCTATATGTTTGGACCTGGTGGACATCTTACTCTGTGTGAGTTCTCAAGAATCATTAAATTTGGGGTATACCTCCGTGAGGTATATGCTCAATATTTACTACATAATGGTAGTCCTAGTAGTCTTCACATTTTAACATGTGAACACATGTTAACAGTCTTCACATTTAACCATTTATGGTTGTTTTCATAGGACAATGACAAAATGTTTGTATTAGAATCCCTTGTCAAGCCAAGTTAGAGTGTTTTATTTTGGTTTGGGAAACAGTGAGGAACTCTTTGTTAATGCTTATCTAAGCTACAGAAAACACATCATAGTTCATAAAATCATTATAATCTCATTTTGGTAGCAGGAAACTGAGCCTCAGAGAAGTATCTCGGCAAAGTCACTCAGGTCATCCGCATCCATCTAAGGCCAACGTCTGGCCAGGCACGGTGGTTCACGCCTGTAATTCCAGCACTTTGGGAGGCCGAGGTCGGCAGATTACATGAGGCCAGAAGTTCGAGACCAGTGTGGCCAACATGGTGACACACTATCTCTACTAAACATACAAAAATTAGCCAGGCATGGTGGTGCACACCTGTAATCCCAGCTACTCGGGAGGCTGAGGCAGGAGAATCACTTGAACCCAGGAGTCTGAGGCACGAGAATCACTTGAACCCAGGATGCGGAGGTGGCAATGAGCACAGATCGCGCCACTGCACTCCAGCCTGGGTGAAAAAATTAAGCCAATGTCCTTCCCACTTAAAAATACTAAAGATCGGCCAGGCACAGTGGCTCACACCTGTAATCCCAGCACTTTGGGAGGTAGAGGCAGGTGGATCACCTGAGGTCAGGAGTTTGAGACTAGCATGATCAACATGGAGAAACCCCATCTCTACTAAAAATACAAAATTAGCTGGGCGTGGTGGCGTGTGTCTGTAGTCCCAGCTACGTGGTAGGCTGAGGCAGGAGAATTGCTTGAATCCGGGAGGCGGAGGTTACAGTGAGCCGAGATCGCACCACTGCACTCCCATCTGGGCAACAAGAACGAAACTCCATCTCAAAAAAACAAACAAAAAAAATAATAAAGATCTCCATAGAGCAAAGGTTCACCACTCACCTATGGGATGGGCAGACTTCTACGTACCACGGCAACAACAGAGTCAACACACGACAATGTCTATTAGAATGAATATGCTCTAATCTGAGGAGAGAGACATATTTCCCCAGGTGAGTGAGGGTCACGGCTCATATTCCAAATATGATTGGGATGATATTACACAGGGGCTCCCTGGGGGCACTTGGGAGAGGAGACTAGTAAAGAGCTCTGTGAGTCAGCCCACAGGGAAATGCAGCAGTCTTGGAGTCTGTCTCTGAAGAGTATTCTACAAAAGAATTAGGACCCACAGAATGGGGGAAGATATTTACAAACTACCCATCTGACAAGGGATTAACAACAAGAATACATAAGGAGGCCAAATAACTCAATAAGAAAAAATCTAATAATAATAAAAAAAAAAAAGCAAAAGATGTGTTTTTGTTTGAGACTAAGTCTTGCTCTGTCACCCAGTCTGGAGTGCCATGGTGTGATCTCAGCTCACTGCAACCTCCACCTCCCGGTTCAAGCAATTATCATGTCTCAGCCTCCCAAGTGGCTAGGATTACAGGTGCATGCCACCACCCTGGGTAATTTTTGCATTTTTTGTAGAGATGGAGTTTCACCATGTTGGGCAAGCTGGTCTGCAACTCCTGACCTCAAATGATCCACCTGCCTTGGCCTCCCAAAGTGCTGGGATTACAGACATAAGCGTCTGGCCAGGCAAATGATTTGAATAGTGGAGTGCAATGGTGCGATCTCGGCTCACAACAACCTCCTCCTCCCAGGTTCAAGCGATTCTCCTGTCTCAGCCTCCCAAGTAGCTGGGATTACAGGCGCCACTACCACACCCAGCTAATTTTTTGTATTTTTAGTAGAGGTGGGGTTTCACTATGTTGGCCAGGCTGGTCTCAAACTCCTGACCTCAAGCAATCTACCCACCTCGGCCTCCCAAAGTGCTGGGATTACAGGCGTGAGCCACCGTGCCCAGCGACATTTCTTAAAATAAGATATACAGGCCAGGTGCGGTGGCTCACGCCTGTAAATCCCAACACTTTGGAAGGCCGAGGTGGGTGGATTGCCTGAGGTCAGGAGTTCAAGACCAGCCTGGCCAATTTGGTGAAACCCCATCTCTACTAAACATACAAAAGTTAGCTGGGTGTGGTGGCGGGTGCCTGTAATCCCAGCTAGTCTGGAGGCTGAGGCAGGAGAATCACTTGAACCAAGGAGGCGGAGGTTGCAGTGAGCTAAGATCGCACCACTGCACTCCAGCCTGGGCAAAAGATAGACTCCGTCTCAAAAAGAAAAAAAAAGACATACAAATGGCAAACAGGCATATGAAAAGGTGCTCAACGTCACTGATCACCAGAGAAATGCATATCAAAACTACAATGAGGTATCATCTCACCACAGTTAAAATGGCTTATATGCAAAAGACAGGCAATAAATGCTGGTGAGGATGTTGAGAAAAGGGAAGCCTCATACATTGTTGGTGGGAAGGTAAATTAGTACAACCACTATGGAGAAATTTTGGAGGTTCCTCAAAAAACTAAAAACAGAGCTACCATTTGATCCAATAATCCCACTGCTAGGTATATACCCAAAAGAAAGGAAATCAGCATATCAGAAATATCTGCACTCTCATGTTTGCTGCAGCATGGTTCACAATAGATAAAATTTGGAAGCAATCTAAGTGTCTATCAACAGATAATTGGATAAAGAAAGTGTGGTACATATACACAATGGAGTACTATTCAGCCATAAAAAAGAATGAGGTCCTGTCATTTGCAACACCATAGATGGAACCAGGAGGTCATTATATTAAGTGAAATAAGCCTGGCACAGAAAGACAAACATTGCATGTTCTCACTTACTTGTGGAATCTAAAAATCACAACAATTGAACTCATGGAGATAAAGAGTAGGATGGTTACCAGAGGCTAAGAAGGGTAGTGGCATCATGGGGGGTGGTGGTGGGAATAGTTAAATAGTACAACAAAAATAGAGTAAGACCTACTATTTGATAGCACAACAGAGTGACTATAGTAAATAATAATAGTACATTTTAAAATAACTAAAAGAGTGTAATTGGATTGTTTGTAACACAAAGGATAAATGCTTGAGGGGATGGATACGCCATTCTCCATGATGTTCTTATTTCACATTGTGTGCCGGTATCAAAGCATCTCCTGTGTCCCATAAATATATACACCTACCATAGTAGTACCCACATAAATTAAAAATTTTTTTTAAATTTTAAATAAAATAAATTTTAAAAGAATGGTCAGTTTGCATCCTCTGCACCCAAAAATTCATATTCCTCACAGGAGCTCACTTCTGGCAATCCATATAGTGTTTGTGTGCACGCACTCTGTGTATATGCTTGTTGCAGAATCACCTTCTTCAGTAAATTTCTCAAGGTTAATTTCACTTTCCTCTTATTCTTCCTTTACCCTGAAGTACTCTATACTTATACACCTAGTTGCAATTATCTCTCCCTGCATCCCATTAGATTATTATGCACTGTTTTTTTTATTTATTCATGTATTTATTTATTTATTTTTGAGACGGAGTCTGCTCTGTCGCCCAGGCTGGAGTGCAGTGTTGCGACCTCAGATCACTGCAACTTCCGCCCCCCAAGTTCAAGCGATTCTCCTGCCTCAGCCTCCCAAGTATCTGGGATTACAGTTGCCCGCCAACACACCCAGCTAATTTTTGTATTTTTAGTAGAGATGGGGTTTTGCCATGTTGGCCAGGCTGCTCTCGAACTCCTGACCTCAGGTGATACACCCACTTCGGCTTCCCAAAGTGTTAGGATTACAGGCGTGAGGCCACACTATTTTATATACTGCATATATTACCATCATAACTATCTTTTGGTTGACTCTACAATTAGATCTTAAGATTTGTGTGGGTTTTTTTTTTTTTTTTGAGACAGAGTTTTGCTCTTGTTGCCCAGGCTGGAGTACAATGGCATGATCTTGGCTCACTACAACCTCCAGCGTTCAAGCAATTCTCCTGCCTCAGCCTCCCAAGTAGCTGGGATTACAGGAATGCACACCACGCCCAGCTAATTTTGTACTTTTAGTAGAGACGGGGTTTCACCATGTTGCCCAGGCTGGTCTCAAGCACCTGACCTCAGGTGATCTGCCCCCCTTGGCCTCCCAAAGTGCTGGATTACAGGCGTGAGCCACCGCACCCAGCTGTGTTCCACACGTTTTTAACTCTCCTCACTCCCCCAACACTAAGCCCAGAAATAAATTGTATAGCAATGTTTGTGGGGTGAAAAAAAAATCCTAAGAATCTTTAGATTAGGATTATACCTGAACACAAATAAAATATTAAATGATCTTACTTTGTGTTAACAAAAATCAAGCAAATTATAGCAAAATGCTGAAGAAAAAAAGTAATTTTTGCGGCAGAGAAATAAGTGTTTGCAGCTCATTTCTAGCCAGTAGTGGTTTAGTCATAGGGAGGTTGTTAAACACCTTTCTGAGAAGCTCCCGAGGCACATGTGTTATCGGAGGGAACATATGGAACCCACCATGGGTGCAAACGGGGTGCCTGGGATTACTTGGATCCACAGTTTTGTTAATTTTCCAATCTTGTTAAAGGATTCACCTTCATTCTGATTAACTTTCTTAAATGTTTACCTCATATTTGCCAACTGTTTAAATTGGTGCTTCAACTGTTGTGACCATCTGCTCAGAGAAAACTTTTAGATTATGTCACAATTTTCAGAGCCTCAGATCAACTTTTAGAGCTGGAGGAGACCTTATAAATTGGAAAGTCTAAGTCCTTCACTCTTACGTTAATAAATATCTCTTCACTGCCTGATGTGTCAGCCTAAGTGCTAGGGCTGGAGATGAAGAGACATCACACATGGTCCCTGTACTCTTAGCACTTACACTCTAGCAGGAAAGAGGGACATCAAAACAGATTCAATAAGGTAATGTGAATGCTTATCTGATAAAAGGGAGTCCAGGGAACAAATGTGTTATGTACAAGAGGTGGGCTGAGTCTTTATATATGGTTGAATGTTGACTCAGGGGAGAGGAAGTGGGAAAAAAATTAGTCAAAAATAAAACTGGAAGCCTGGGCCCGGTGGATCACACCTATAATCCCAGCACTTTGGGAGGCTGAAGCAGGTGGATCACTTGAGGTCAGCATTTCAAGACCAGCCTGGCAAACATGGTGAAACCCTGTCTCTACCAAAAATACAAAAATTAGCTGGGTGTGGCAGCAGGCACCTGTAGTCTCAGCTACTCCAGAGGCTAAGGCAAGAGAATCACTTGAACCTGAGAGGCAGAGGTTGCAGCAAGTCGAGATCATGCCTCTGCACTCCAGCCTGGGCAACAGAGGGAGACCCCATCTCAAAATAAACAAACAAACAAACCTGGAGAGGAAGGCAGGGGCGAGATCAATAAATATTAACTGAGCACCAACTATGTATCAGATTGTCAGACTCTATGCTCATTGCTAAAGATGTGAAAGACACATAAGACACACATAAAAGACACACATAACACACATAAAAGACACACATAAACTCCTGGCCTTACCCTCCAGGAGTTTATGATTTAGGTGGATGTAAACAAATTACAATTACTCACAGGAATTCACTTCCTGTGATAAACGCATGACTAGGTATATGAAAGATATAAAGGAAAGAATAATCTGTTCTCTTTGGAGGTAGGGACAATACTGGGATGTATTATGGAAGATCACCTGAAGAGGCTGTTTACCAGGTAGAGCAGAGTGGGGAGGGCACTGCAAACAGAAGCGACAGCATGTGTTCAACACAGAACAAAGTCTTCCAATAACTTTAAACAGTTTGATATGGGTATGCATTTAGTTCATTTAGGCAGTGATATGGTTTGGCTGTGTCCCCACCCAAATCTCATTTTGTACTTTCAACAATCTCCATGTGTTGTGGGAGGGAGGTAATTGAATCATGGGGGTAGTTTCCCCCATGCTATTCTTGTGATAGTGGGTAAGTTCTCATGAGATATGACAGTTTTTCATTTTTTTGAAAGGGAGTCTCACTCTATTGCCAGGCTGGAGTTCAGTGGCATGATCTCAGCTCACTGCAACCTCTGCCTCCTGGGTTCAAGCAATTCTCCTGGCTCAGCCTCCTGAGTAGCTGGGACTACAGGTGTGTGCTACCACACCCAGCTAACTTTTGAATTTTAGTAGAGACGGGGTTTCACCATGTTGGCCAGGATGGTCTCGATCCACCCACCTCGGCCTCCCAAAGTGCTGGGATTACAGGCGTGAGCCACTGCACCCGGCCCCAATCTGACAGTTTTATAAAGGGCTTCCCCCTTCACTTGGTTCTCACTTTTCTCTCTCCTGCCACCATGTAAAGAAGGACGTGTTTGTTTCCCTTTCTGCCATAATTGTAAGTTTCCTAAGGCCTCCCCAGCCATGCTGCACTGTGAGTCAATTAAACCTCTTACCTTTATAAATTACCTAGTCTTGGGTATATCTTTATTAATAAAGCAGCATAAGAACAGACTAATACAGGGAGAGTGGCAGGAGATGATACTGGACCAATAAGACAGAGTTGAATCTTGATCAGCTGCACATTCCAAACTAAGGAGCTTGGATTGTATCCTAGAAGAAATTAGGAAAGGTTGATGGATCCAGGGCTAGATATAATCAAGCTACTCTGAGCTAGCTGATAGATATATAATTAATTATATTATCATCAATTATTTTCTGTATGTTTCACAATGATAAAGGATGCTCTACTAGCAGAGTGGAGAAGGGTCTGGAGGGGAGAAAGGCCAGATACAGGGACTGACCAGTTAAGAGACTGTCATCTTGGTTTGTGTGAAAAATGATGAATGCTATAACCAAGAGGGTGACATGAAGGAAAGAAGAGGAGTGGACAAACAGAAGAGAAAGTTCAGTCAGAAGCTGAAGTTCACAGGACTTAGGGAGACACTGAGTATCTGGAGTAAGAGAGATGGAAGAGTCCAGGATGGCTGCTAGGTTTCTGGCAAGGGAAACTGGGAGGAAGCATTCTCTGAAAATGGAAAGAGAGGAGATAAACAGGTTCAGGAAGAAAGATGAACTCCCATTTAGACACATGCTGCAGATGCCTGTTGGACATCCAGATGGAAATTTCTAGCAAGCAGGAGTATTTACGAGTCTAGAGCTCATATGTGATGGATGGCTGGAGATATCCATTGTTGGGTCATCGGAACAGAAATGGAAGCTGAAGCCACAAAAGTGATAGTCTGCATAGGCAACGCAAGGAGAGTACAGGCAAGGTTATAGGGATACCAACATTTAAGCAGCAGGCAGAGGAAGAGGGAATCAGCCAAAGAGACAGAGATAGAAAAGTGTATCAAATATATGTATGTATGTTTATATATATATACACATATATATATATTTAAATTTCTGTAAATAATTTTTATTTTTTGTTATATACCACTAAGAGGTATATATTATGTTTTGAAGCCTTAAAAAAGGGCCCAGCCAGGAGCATGCCTGAAATACACAAACCAACCAATCAAGAGCCATACCCCCTCTATACGGCCCATCCACCCCACAAGACAATATTCCTGTCTCAGTCACCCCAGGGCCAGGTACCAGGCAACGAGGGACCATCCCTATAGTTTACAGCCCTCTGAAATTATTCAAACTAGTCAATCCTAAAATGTTTACCCTGACCTTTCCTTTCCTAATGAAACTCCAGTAAAGGCTCCAGCCTAATGCTTTCCCCTTGCTTCTGTCTTCCGCCTCTGACCACCCTGGTGTCTTTCACATGTGGCCGTGTGTGGCGTGTTGTGCTTCCTATCTCCAGGGCTTGTGAGTATAATGAACTTTGTTTTTCAGAGCCTCTCCTGTATCTCCTTTTGTGGCCACACCTGACTGACCATCACATAAAATAATACAGAACAATAAGAAAACAGTGACCCAGGGAAGAGGAGAATCATGAGAAACTTGGAAAAAAAGTGAAAAGGTTTAGAGGAAGGAGATAAAGGCGACAAATATTGTACAAATACGAAATATGCTGACGATTTTAGAAAGAGTCTTGAATTTGGCCCTGGGAAAACTTTTCCCTAGTGAACTTTGCCAGGGTGGTTTTAGTAGAGTGGTTTCAGTGGAGTACTCAAGGGCAGAAACTTGACTGAATTGTATGGAAAAGGTAGAGCAGTATAAACTGCAGGTGTGGAGTATTCTTTGTAAAATACCCATGGGGGTGGGGGGGCGGGAGGGGGCGCGGGAAGGAGATCCGAGATAGTCTGAGGAGGATACAGGATTGAGGGCAGGGTATCGGTTTTGTCTTGAGACTGAAGAAATTTGAGCAAGTGTGGGGGTGGGAGCAGCCAGTAAAGAGGGAGAGTTGAAAACAGAGAAGAGACAAGGAATAATTGCAAGCACAACTTCCAAGAGCAGAGGATGCACTGGCCAAAGACACAGGCAACTGCAAGCTGCCCAATATCTCCCTCTTCCTATCCCATTTGACAGGCCCATTTAAAAGCTGTGCCCCTGGATAAATTGCATAACCTCTTGACCGCTTTACTGTCTTTAAAGTGGTTGTTGTCCAAGATCACAAATGGCCTCTGAAAGTAGAGTTCTTTTGATGCTAGGATTCCCCAGGACTTTCTGCTGGTGTGTTCTGCCTGTAGATCACTGGGTCAAACTAAGGTTTAAAGTTATGAGTAATTGCGCACTGCTACTGGGAATGTAAAATGGCACAGCCATTATGGAAAACACTATGGTGGTTCTTCAGAAAATTAATAATAAAGTTATCATATGATCCAGCAATTCCACTTCTGGGTATATATCCAAAAGAATAGAAAGCAGGGACTTGAATAGATATTTGTATATCTATATTCACAGACACATTATTCATAATAGCCAAAAAGAGAAAGCAACTCAAGTGTTCATTAATAGATGAATGGATAACAAAATACGGTGTAAACATACAATGCAATATTATTCAATAAAAGGGAAGGAAATTCTGACATATGCTACAATGTGGATGAACCTTGAGGATCTTACGCTAAGTTAAATAAGCCAGTCACAAAATGGCATATAATGTATTTCATTTGCATGAGGTACCTAGAGTAGTCATATTCATAAAGACAAAGTAGAATGGTGGTTGCTAGGGGCAGGGAGGAGAGGAAAATGCAGTTATGGCTTCATGGGCACAGAATTTCAGTGTGAGAAGACGAAAAAATTTCTGGAGATGGATGGTGGTGATGGTTGCACAACAATGTGAATGTACTTACTGTCAATGACCTCTGCACTTAAAAGTGGTTAAAATGATAAATTTTATGTTACATATATTTTACCACAATTTAAAAAATACATCTGCTTAGGTAAAACAAAATGTCTACAATTAGTAGAAAAAGACACTATAAATATCATGATGTAACCTTTCTCATACATATCAACAGGCCCAAGGATATCCAGAAGAATATAACTGATGCTTGAATAGTGACTTTTAGTTGCCAAGCAAAGATTAAATTATGGCCCACATACTATGGTTATACCAGATAAGTAAGAGGCACATTTTGCAAACATTTCCATCAAAAGTGGTTTCAATGAAAAATTTCTGATGCTTAAAGTCTGAGTGTCAGTTATCTAGAAAATTCCCCTTCATGAAACAGATTTCCTGTTGTCAGAAAATTAGACATAATAATCAATAAGATATCAGAGTATGAAAAGACATTGGGAGGCAGAAAATAATTTCATTTGAAAATTTGAAAATCTGCTGGAATACCTAGAGTTCTTCATAGAAACTCTCAGAGGCCTAGAGGCCCCTAAGTGTCACACACAAATTTGCAGGAAAGAAATACCAGTTGAGCATCCCTGCTATGAAAATCTGAAATCCAAAATGCTCCAATGAGCATTTCCTTTGAGTGTCATGTTGGCACTCAAAAAGTTTTGGATTTGGGGACATTTTGGATTTTGGATTTGGGGATTAGGGATGCCCAACCTATATATTCTTTTCTGGGTAAGTCCTCACTACTTACAAATAATGTCAGTAATAGTCACAAGGAAACAAGCAAACTAGCCTACAAGAAGCCCCTTTCCAAATATCCTCCTTGATTCCTGATATTAGGTGGGGAAGCATTTTTCTCAGTTTTTCAATTGTTACACTGCCCCTCTTCAAGTTTTCTATTTCCTATTCTTGTCTCCTAAATATGGGTATTTCCTGAAGGATAGGCCTTGGTAGCTTTCTCTTCTCTATGAATACTTTCCCTGTTGAAAAGATCATATACGGCTGCTCCTTGATTTTTGACAGGGTTATGTCCAGATAAACCCATCATAAGTAGAAATATCATTAAGTCAAAAATGCAGTTAGTACACCTAATCTACCAAACATCATAGTTTGGCTTAGCCTACCTTAAACATGCTCAGGACACTTACATTAGTCTATAGTTGGGCAGGCTCATTTAACACAAAGCTTATTTTATAATAAAGTGTTGAATATCTCATATAATTTATTGACTACTGTACTGAAAGTGAAAAATAGAATGTATAGGTACTCAAAGTACACTGCTACTGAATGCACATGGTACATTGTAAAGTATAACAATTGTTAAGTCAAACTGTCCTGTCAGGGAGCATCTGTACACAAGTTATTTCAACTATTGTTTCTTTATGAATTACTGACACATTTACACATCTGGGCAGAGACTCTCTTTCCTGAGCTTTAGTCTTGAATTTCTAACAACACCCCCGGAAATTTTCTCTTGAACATTTCACTAGTGTTTCAAATTTTACAAATGTATTTGGGCTCTGAGTTCATTTTTGCCTTAAAGCCAATTTACCTTACGGATATTCCTTTTCAGCCCCAATTTCCCAGGCTTAAATAATTGGAGTCTTTCCTGATTTCTCTTTTTTTTTTTTTTTTTAAAGATGGAGTCTCACTCTGTTGCCCAGGCTGGAGTGCAGTGGTGGAATCTCAGCTCACTGCAACCTCTGCCTCCCAGGTTCAAGCAATTCTCCCTGCCTCAGCTTCCCGAGTAGCTGGGATTACAGGTGCCTGCGACCACGCCCGGCTAATTTTTTTGAATTTTTAGTAAAGACAGGATTTCACCATGTTGGTCAGGCTGGTCTTGAACTCCTGACCTCAGGTGATCCACCTGCCTCGGTCTCTCAAAGTGCTGGGATTATAGGAGTGAGCCACCGCACCTAGCTTCTTCCCTGATTTCTTTTTTTTTTTTTTGGTTCATTTTTTTTTGAGATGGAGTCTCGCTCTGTCGCCCAGGCTGGAATGCAGTGGCGAGATCTCGGCTCACTGCAAGCTCCGCCTCCCAGGTTCACACCATTCTCCTGCCTCAGCCTCCCGAGTAGCTGGGACTACAGGTGCCTGCCACCACGCCCGGCTAACTTTTTGTATTTTTAATAGAGACGGGGTTTCACCGTGTTTGCCAAGATCGTCTCCATCTCCTGACCTCATGATCCACCCGCCTCAGCCTCCCAAAGTGGTGGGATTACAGGCATGAGCCACCGCGCCCGGCCTCCTTCCCTGATTTCTGCCAATCTTTTTCTCCCATCATCCACTCAGTAACTAAGGATAGTACTATTCATATTAAGTACTGTATACTAACCAATTGCACTACAGGAGCTCCAGGATAGTACTATTAAATTATTGTAACCTTGGTTGTTACACCTCTTACCTTTACTACCCAACACCAAGACTATCCTATTCCCTCATCCATACTATCCTATACACTTTTGCTAGGTTAATGTTTCTAAAACATTACTTGGAATATTCATAGTTCTATCATTCATTCCACAAACATTTACTTAGTGCTAACTTCATGTAAAAAGCACAACGTGGGGCTGGGCTTGGTGGCTCAGGCCTGTAATCCCAGCCCTTTGGGAGGCTGAGGTGGGTGGACTGCTTGAGCCCAGAGCTCAAGACCAGACTGGGCAATACTGCGAAATTTCATCTCTACAAAAATACAAAAAATTAGCAGGGCAGTGGTGTGCACCTGTAGTCCCAGGTCTCGGGAGGCTGAGCCAAGAGGATCACCTGAGCCCAGGAAGTTGAGGCTGCAGTATGCCATGCTCACGTCACTGCACTCCAGCCTGGGCAACAGAATGAGACCCTGTGTCAAAGAAACAAACGAACAAACAAAAAAGCACAATGTTAATACACTCCAGAATGTAGAAATGCATTAGATAAAGGCCTGTTTACAGTTTAATAGGGGGAAAAACTTGCAAGTAAATAATTGTAGATCGAAGTTAGAAAGTGGTAATAACTAAATACATGAAGTTCCAGAAATATGATGGATTCTCAATACAAAGAAAAATTATTTCTAGGTGGAGATGTCACTTTCTAAAGCTTTAAATAATGGAAAGAATTTCAATATTTGGAGATGAGGGGGAGGGACAGGTATTTCACGCAAGGGACATAAGCAATCTATAAAAATGTAATAATTTATGCATGAAGTACTTCACAGGGTCTGGTTTACCACTGACTGAGGGAGAATGGAAGGGGAACAGCAGAAAACAAAAAAACTTTTGAATCCAAGTTAATAAACTTGACCTTTAATCTACAGGCAACAGAGAGTCACTGGATCAGCTATTTTGGATCACGGTGGTGCTTGAAGATGACTAGGCCTATAGCAGGTATATGTAAGATAGACTAGTAGCAGAGTGATGCTGGAGGCAGGACATCAATGAGAAAGGTACTGCACTGACAGCGTGCAGGGGATGGTAATGAGAACTTTGATTAGGTGGGTGCAGTGGTTAAGAGGATGCCAGAATTACTGTAGGGGTACAATCGACAGGACTTGGCAAGTGATTGGAGCTTGGAAAGGAAAGAAAGGGCATCAAATCTGACATCAAAGTTTCCAAGTTGATTGTATTAACAAAAACGGGTGCATAGCCTGGGAAGTAATTTGGGAGGCAAGAGGCCAAGCTTTGCCGGGATATTAAGTGTTTACACATTTGCAGAACATCCCAGAAGACATGGGCAAGCCTCTTGGAAGTAGCTGGATACTGACGACTGAAGCTGGAGCAGAGAGGGGTATGTTTCTGCAAAACCACATACAAAACGGACTACGGAAATCTTACTACCGAGGCTTGCTCTGGCAGGAGAGAAAGGTGTAGCATCCCTTAAGTCATCAGTCGTGTCTACTCTTCACGGCCTGCTCTCACCTCAGTTCCCCACGAAGACGCCGGGAGCAGGTGGCCGGAAGGAGCCTTTCCCTCCCTTCTCCGGTGATTCCCAGAACTCCCGTCTCTACCCATCAACGGCTCCCAGTCAAAGGAGCTTAATAGACGGCGACGTTTTCGACTGGCTACCCACCAGGCAGGCTGAAAGCGCATGGAGGGCATCATCCACCTTCAGACAGCTACTTGCCCACACCTCAACGAGCTCTGGGCGTTGCGCCAGCATTTGAAGAAGCGATCTGTTGCCAAGCGATCCACACGACGAGCCTTAGTTATCGCGAGACTTCACAGGCACCCTCAACATTAGCCCGCCGGAAGCGGAAGTCAGGTGATTGTCGGATTCTAGAGGAAGGGGCTCCGTTACATTGGAGAGCTGGAGTGGTCTGGAGTTCCACGGTGTGGTGAGCCAGAGGTCACCTCTCCTGCGGCTTCTCAGTGTCTCGCCGGGGAGGTTCGGCCCGAGTTGGATAGACATAGCCCTTGGCGGGTGAGTCGCCCAGGACGCCCGGGGGGAGGGAGCGGGGCGGCCGAGCTGGGTGGCCGGCGAGGTGTCCTCCCCTCGTGCGGTGATCTGTACTCTTTGCTAGACCGAAACCCATTTACTTCTCACGGCCCATAATTTCCCTCATTTCTGGAGGTATAGGTGCTTCGGAAGGGAGCAAAATGCCAGAACCTTGGTAAGCAAGCTGTGATGTGCCTTGAGGACGGACTGGAAAACGCAGTTGTTTTCAGTCTGCATCTTCGTCTGTTCCCCGGGCTCACCTCCTAGGGCAGCGAAACCCCATTCTGGTTGGTTATTTCCAGGGTTAGTCGCCCACAACCAAAGTTCTTTGTGGTTTTATTTGTGGTGAATAAATTAGTAGTGTTCAAGTACAAATCTGAAAGGCTTATCCTAAAAGAACATATATACTTTATGAAGTTCTTATTCATCCTTGAACTATTTTGCTTTTGAAGACCCAGAGGACAAATCTTGTAGCTTCTTGCTCTTCACTGTGAGAACCAGTTCCCTCTTTGGAATGTTAGTTTTGGAAGTCTTTAGAGCGTTTTCTTTTTTTTGAGACGGAGTCTCGCTCTGTCGCCCAGGCTGGAGTGCAGTGGCGCGATCTCGGCTCACTGCAACCTCTGCCTCCCGGGTTCAAGCGATTCTCCTGCCTCAGCCTCCCGAGTAGCTGGGACTACAGGCACTTGCCACCACGCCCAGCTAATTTTTTCTATTTTTAGGAGAGACGGGGTTTCACCGTGTTAGCCAGGCTGGTCTCGATCTCCTGACGTCGTGATCCGCCCGCCTCGGCCTCCCAAAGTGTTGGGATTACAGGCGTGAGCCACCGCGCCTGGCCTTAGAGCACTTTTACTCCAATTCTGTCCTTGAGTAAGACTGTTATGCGCTACCCTCCCCGCCAAACACCTTTTGAGAGTTTCCTTAAATAAATTCAAGTTTGTTGTTTTCCTCCCACAGATTTAAACAACCTAATAAGCAATACAGCTGCCTCAAATCTTTGGGGTAAGTAAAGCTTGGGTTAATTAACATTCTATTTAAATTCCATTCTCAGTATATAGTTGATATTTGTTTACATGAGTGTGGGTAGGGAGTTGTGGGAGAACATATGAGAACATAAAAATGGAGTAGCACCTTTTCCTTGCCTTACGATTTTTACTGCCCATCTGGATTAGGTATGGGTCATCTTTTTAGTGATTTCTGTGATCCCAGTAGAATTCTTCTAGGCATAATTTTAATTAGCTGAATTTATTTAAAACTCATTCCTTGGATTTGAGAATTTGACATATAGTTTGCCAATCCCAGACACATTGAAAGTCTTTTATATTTGGCATTTGATAAAGCATACTAAGAGCAATAGTCTGAAAGATAAGAGTGTCAGGCTGGGCGTGGTGGCTCACGCCTGTTATCCCAACACTTTGGAAGGCTGAGGCAGGTGGATCACCTGAGGTCAGGAGTTCAAGATCAGCCTGGCCAACATAATGAAACCCCATCTCTACTAAAAATACAAAAATTAGCGGGCGGGCGTGCACCTGTAATCCCAGTTACTCAGGAGGCTAAGACAGGAGAATCACTTGAATTCAGGAGGCGGAGACTGCAGTGAGCCGAGATCGTGCCATTGCACTCCAGCCTGGGCAACAAGAGTGAAACTCCGTCTCAAAAAAACCAAAACAAAACAAAACAAAAAAACCTGGGCGCAGTGGCTCACACCTGTAATCCCAGCGCTTCGGGAGGCCAAGGCAGGCGAATCATGAGGTCAGGAGTTCAAGACCAGCCTGGTCAACAAAACCCCATCTCTACTAAAAATACCAAAATTAGCTGGGTGTGGTGGTGCATGCCTGTAATCCCAGCTACTTGGGAGGCTGAGGCAGGAGAATTGCTTGAACCTGGGAGGCAGAGGTTGCATTGTGCTGAGATTGCACTATTGCACTCCAGCTCTGGGCGACAGAGCAAGACTCTGTCTCGGGGAAAAATAAAAAAAAGAAAATCTATATATTGTTTCTTGCACTCCAAACAATAATTTCGGTTTAATTTTGTTGGGGTGAAAGTAGGTAGTATAAATGTTACAAATATTTGCATATGTTTGGAGGAAAGGCAGGCTAATGAAGAAGTTACCACAGTAGCTTCCATTGTCACATCTCTTTGTCCAAAACCTTTTATTGGAAGTTAATAACGTAAGAAAAATAATTTGGGCCAGGCACAGTGGCTCAAGCCTGTAATCCCAGCACTTTGGGAGGCCAAGGTGGGAGGATCACTGAAGCCCAAGACTTCCAGCCTAGGCAACATGGCAAGACCCCATCTCTTCAAAAAATACGAAAATTAGCTGGGTATGGGTAGCATGCACCTGTAGTCCCAGCAACTTGGGAGGCTGAGGTGGGAGGATTGTTTGAGCCAGGGAAGTCAAGGTTGCAGTGACCCGAGGTTGTGCCACTGTGCTCCAGCCTGGGTGACAGAGTGAGAGACTCTGTCTCAAAAAAAAGAAAAGAAAAGAAATGTTGAATTCAGTATCTAAAATATGACAAGTCTGAAAGCACACAAAGGCTTCCACGAATACCCTGCCTAAAAATTGCTTACTTCTTGGTTTTTCATTATCTGGAGAGTGTTAACAATTTTTAAATTGTTTTAATGGAAATGTCTTTAAAATTGTACAGAATTTCAGAATGACTGACACTGCTGAAGCTGTTCCAAATTTTGAAGAGATGTTTGCTAGTAGATTCACAGAAAATGACAAGGAGTATCAGGAATACCTGAAACGTCCTCCTGAGTCTCCTCCAATTGTTGAGGAATGGAATAGCAGAGCTGGTGGGAACCAAAGAAACAGAGGCAATCGGTGTGTATTCAAAAGAATAAATGCAGATGGTTGATCTGGCAGAGGATCGCTTTAATCTGCTAGACTGGAAGATCAGTGAGGGCAGGGACCACTGTTTTTAGTACGGCATACCTAGTACCTAATAACAGTACCTGGTACATCGTTTCTGATAGATATTTGCTTTAATATTTTTTCAGCACCATATATTTTTTCTTGCTGTTCAAGTATGTGTGTTTTCTTGCTTTTAGATGTTCTTTCTGTAGACTAGTATTTTCAGTGCAAATCTACTTTAAAAACCTAGAGTTGGCCGGGTGCGGTGGCTCAAACCTGTAATCCCAGCACTTTGGGAGGCCGAGGCGGGTGGATCACGAGGTCAGGAGATCGAGACCATCCTGGCTAACACGGTGAAACCCCGTCTCTACTAAAAAATACAAAAAACTAGCCAGGCGAGGTGGTGGGCGCCTGTAGTTCCAGCTACTTGGGAGGCTGAGGCAGGAGAATGGCATAAACCCAGGAGGCAGAGCTTTCAGTGAGATGAGATCCGGCCACTGCACTCCAGCCTGGGCGACAGAGCGAGACTCCGTCTCAAAAAAAAAAAAAGAAAAAAAAAAACCCTAGAGTTTTCAACAACTTGTTCAATTCCAGAAAGAAAATATTGTTTTGATTTTACTTTAGGAAGAAGTTTACAAATGGAAGTTACTTTTACTTAATAATTCAAAATAGTCAAAGGAATAAATTACTATATCGTTTTTGTATAATTGAATAGATTTCACTTTAATTTGGAACTATTCTATTGGTTATATAGTCTGCCTATGTCTCTGTAAAGTGTACCTAGTATAACACTGGAAGAGTGATTTCAATCTTAGGGAAGTTTTGAATAACTGGTGCTATAACGTTCTATTGTGAAAAATGTTTTATAGTCTTATTTATTGTGTATTAGAATGAGAAACCAGAAGCACTGCTATGGGTTTGTCATAATGTTTTTTTAACAAGGGAAGTTTAAAGACCTTTTTTGTTTTTATTGTTGTAGGTTGCAAGACAACAGACAGTTCAGAGGCAGGGACAACAGATGGGGGTGGCCAAGTGACAATCGATCCAATCAGTGGCATGGACGATCCTGGGGTAACAATTACCCGCAACACAGACAAGAACCTTACTATCCCCAGCAATATGGACATTATGGTTACAACCAGCGGCCTCCTTACGGTTACTACTGATAGAAATGTTGGCAGCTTTTAGTAAAAGCATTTACTCTGTTACCATGACAAAAGTTTGGGTGTCTTCTGTTGGTCATAGTTTTATATCTGATTTTAGAGAATGGATTATTGATTTTGTGGAAGTTGAGACTTTAAAAAAAAATAGATCTTACTTGCGAGATGCAGTGGTTGCTGGGAATACCTGAAATTGTGGATTATATTGCTTGACTTCTACCTCAGAATCTTCTTTTTTCATGACTTAATAGTGCTATGAGTTTGGTATATTATTTGACCTCTAGGAGTTCTTTGTTTTACACAGAAATAAAAATTTTTAAATAGAAAATGCTTACTTTTACTTTGTAAGGTAAGAGAGGATCCATATGCTTAGATGTGCTCATTTCTAAAATTTTAGAGGTTGGGCCGGGCACGGTGGCTCAAGCCTGTAATCCCAGCACTTTGGGAGGCCGAGATGGGCGGATCACGAGGTCAGGAGATCAAGACCATCCTGGCTAACACGGTGAAACCCCGTCTCTACTAAAAAATACAAAAAACTAGCCGGGCGACGTGGCGGACGCCTGTAGTCCCAGCTACTCGGGAGGCTGAGGCAGGAGAATGGCGTAAACCCGGGAGGCGGAGCTTGCAGTGAGCTGAGATCCGGCCACTGCACTCCAGCCTGGGCGGCAGAGCGAGACTCCGTCTCAAAAAAAAAAAAAAAAAAATTCTAGAGGTTGATATAATCAGCTCATGAATGCACAGCTATGCTTCTTGTGATAGATTGTACATAACATCAGCAGTTGAAAGGTAAAACAATCGCTTTTTTTTTTGCTTTTGTAAAGTACTATGGTACTTTGTGATTCCTTACTCTATAGATGAGTCAGCGTCACATTTATTTGGGTTTCTTTTTAGAGGGAAATTAGTAATAAAGCTGTAAAATAAAGAAGGAATCGTTGTCAGTTTGTGTCTTGATCTCATGGTGGTTGGGATCAGGGTACATACACATCATTTTATGCAAACACTAAGGCTTTTCGCTAACAACATAGCAGGTCAAAATTCACACATACAAAAGTTTAACTCTGTACTGTTCACACTTTTCTTTTTAATCCTGTAAGTAATCCTGCATTTTGATCTTACTTTTTTGGTATTTAATGTGGGCTGATTTTACAATGTTATATTCACTTCCAGATACATACCTCTGCTGCTTTCTCTTCTATAAATAGTGATGCTATAAACTTCCTTTCACAGAGATCATTCTATTTCAAATCATTTGAATGATTATTACAATGATTTCATTCAAATAAAAATTTTAAAAATTTAAGCATCTTCACTCCCAAGTTCTGGTAGTTAATCCATTTATTAATATGTTGAAATGAGATTTTTGGTTTTTTTATGCTGTCCTTCATATCTGTTGAAAAGGGCTTATTTCGTTTGAGAGTAACATTAGGAGTGCAAATTTCAACATAAGGTCAGAGGAATTAACAGGCACCTTCCTGACTTTATTAGAGTGACCAAAAAAAAAAAAAAATACTAAACAATATTTTAAAAGGCACCTTCCAGCCGGGCGTGGCGGCTCACGCCTGTAATCCCAGCACTTTGGGAAGCTGAGGCGGGCAGATCACTTGGGGTCAGGAGTTTGAGACCAGCCTGACCAACATGATGAGACCTCTGTCTCTGCTAAAAATATAAAAATTAGCCAGGTGTGGTGGCACGCCTGTAATCCCAGCTACTCAGGAGGCCAAGGCAGGAGAATCACTTGAAGCCCAGAGGCAGAAGTTGAAGTGAGCCAAGATCATGCCACTGCACTCCAGCCTGGGCAACAGAGCGAGACTTCATCTCAAAAAAAAGGGTATCTTCGTAAGCCTGTTTTTTACTGCCTTCTCTCTTAGCACCCCAGTCTAGGCCCTCGAGGTTGACTTCCCCAGGTACTTCATGCTCTGCATCTACCTCTCCCTTTTATTCTCCCTGAAGAGCCACCCTCTCAGGTAACTATTTTATTGGAAAGGACCTAATAATTCGTGCATTCACATTAAGATGCAAATACAATTTTAACAGTAAGGGTTTTCCCTGTACCCCCCTAATTACATCAGTAGGCAAGAAGCCAGTGCTGTTATCTAAAGATAGGATTTGAGATAGGATTTGATACTACAGATATTTAGCCTAGATAGTAATGTCCTGACTATACCCCAGGATCTTCTCTGAAAGCAGAAGTGTTATTAAAAATATGTATCACCTGGTTGAATATGGTGGCTCACGCCTGTTATCCCAGCACTCTGGGAGGCCGAGGTGGGAAGATCACTTGAAGCCAGGAGTTCGAGGCCAGCCTGGGCAATGTAGCAAGATCCTGTCTCTACAGAAAATTTAAAAATTAGCTGGTTGTGGTGGTGCATGCCTGTAGTCCTAGCTACTCAGGAGGCTGAGGCAGGAGGATCCCTTGAGTCCAGGAGGAGTTTAAGACTACAGTGAGCTAGGATCATGCCACTGTACTCCAGTTTGGGCTAGAGAGACCCTGGCTCTAAAAGTAATGATTTATAGGCTGGGCGCGGTGGCTTACACTTGTAATCCCAGCACTTTGGGAGGCTGAGATGGGCAGATCACCTCAGGTCAGGAGTTCGAGACCAGCCTGGCCAATATGGTAAACTCCTGTGTCTACTAAAAATACAAAAATTAGCCAGGCATGGTGGCAGATGCCTGTAATCCCAGTTACTTGGGAGGCTGAGGTAAGAGAATTGCTTGAACCTGGCAGGTGGAGGTTGTAGTGACCTGAGACTATGCCATTGCACTCCAGCCTGGGCAACAAGAGCAAAACTGTGTCTCAAAAAAAGAAAAGAAAAAAAGATTTATAAAATGATCACCTGAGAAAGCACAGGCAGTTGGGACAGTAGCTGACTATAGCTTTAGGGCAGGATTCTGTGCTGTGCCAGCTGTTGACACAAAGGGAGACGTATGGGTCCAAGGCCAGCGCTGGAGGAGTGCTTCTCAGGAAGCTCAGAAGAGATGTGGTTTTCCAACAGTATTTAAATGTTTTAACACCCAACACAGCTAGGCTGCATGTGTCCTGAGTATCAGTCCTGCTTGAAAAAATGGGAAGAAACCTACTTTCAACATGAGTTAATTCTGCATGCTGCATGAATAATCTATGTTGTTACGGTTTTTGTTTTCTAACAGTAGTTACTATCAGACTGTACCCCTGCCTCCCATCTGCTTAAAACCAGGAAGAAATAAAAGGCACAGTTTCTGCTTCATAGGACAGAAAATGACATGAAAAAAAGCTTAAAGATAATTTAAGAGTAAGAACAAAGAATTAAAATAGTGTCAAACAGAATTAATTTCAAGTAGACAGTCTGTTATAATAACATATGACATTAGGCATAAGGAGTCCTGGCTTCCAGTTCTGTGCTTAAAACCTATGTGACCTTGAGAAAATCATGTAAATGCTGAGCTTATTGGCTCAGCTGTAAAAATGGTGACAATACCCACCCTGCCACCCTCACAGAATTATAAAAATAAATAACCAAAGGAAGAGCTTGAGAATATAGAGTTGTGACCATTAAACCCCTAGTGGGACATAATAGGTGCTGCATAAACATTTGTTGAATCAACGGAAGTATTTGGTAAATTGTAAAGCGTAGTGTTGACATAAAGGATATAGAGTAATGGGCAGAAGATGAGGTAGGGCAGGAGACGCTGAGAATTAAGGATCTGTGATTGTTTCCTTATGTTAATTCATATGTGAATTAGCAAAGGAAAGCAAATTATCTAATTCAGAAAATAAACACTTCAAATGTGGAAGATGGTTTGCATAAAAGTTGAGCTAAAATTAGTAGCATTTGGCCAGGCTCAGTGGCTCACGCCAGTAATCCCAGAACTTTGGGAGGCCGAGGTGGTGGACCGTCTGAGGTCAGGAGTTCGAGACCAGCCTAGCCAACAAGGCAAAACCCTGTCTCTATGAAAAATACAAAAATTAGCCAGGCATGGTGGTGCACACCTGTAGTCCCAGCTACTAGGGAGGCTGAGGCTAGAGAATCGCTTGAACGTGGGAGGTGGAGGTTACAGTGAGCCAAGATTGCGCCACTGCACTCCAGCCTCAGTGACAGGGCAAGACTCCATCTCAAACATAAATAAATACATAAAATAAAATTATAGCATTTGACATTTGAAAATTGGTAGTGAATTTAGAATGTCAAATATTAATTATTGAACACATCAGATTAATGTCCTTTTGAGAACAGGATGCTGGGGACTTTTAGAGTTTTTTGTTTGTGTTTTGTTTTTGAGTGCTAGGTGGACTTGGGGTTACACAGAATGTAATAAACTTGAGTCACTGCTCTGAGAATAGTTTTGGGGTTCCCGAAACCACATAGGAAAAAGACATCTGGGGAGATTTCTAGCATGGTTTTTGTTCCCAAAGCCACTTTCCTTATAATGCTCAACAGACAAATATGTAATTACCCCTTGTATTTTATTCACCTAAAGAAAAATATAGGACTTTATGATAGAATTAAGAGTAATGAAATATCAGTTTTAAGTTTAGAATGTTAAAATTGAAGGAAATGATCATTTGCCCTGAAGGTTATTGACAGCACTAATTTTGAACTCTCATAAAAGAATTACACTTGTTTCCTAAATGTAATTTTTTTAAAACACATTATCTATTTTTAAACAAGTTCAAGCCAAACCGAAATACAATTTTTTATACCTTAAAAATTTTCCTAGACTTCCTATATCATTTGATTCATTCTATCCAAACACAGATCTGGCTATGTATGGAAATCTATGCCATAGACTGTTGACTTCTTTTAATTAGCACAATTATCTACAGTGAAAAGGATTTTTTTTTTTTAATTAGGCAATATAGGAAACAAATACTCCCAGCTTAAGGTGGCCTTTATTATTATTGGACTTCAGTTAGCTGGAAACGTTACTTGTGAAAATACTTACTTTGTAATGTCAGACAAATTAGATATTATATGTAAACTATTTACTGAAATGCCTATTTGAATTTTTCTTTCAGTATCTTGCATTTTAACCAAAGACACATATTTAATATGTATAAATGAGGATTTTGAAATATTAAATAAGGCTTTGGTTAATTCTGTGTGAAAAATTATATAAGGTACTCAAAGAATTTTTATTCTGTTTATTTATGAACACAGAAAGATATGCTTTTAAAACTCTCAAATTTTAAAATTGATTTAAGCCCTACAGCAGAAAATACTCTTGACACTGGCAGAAGTGAATATTGTTAATATTAAGATTAATCCTTTAGGATTCAGATATATCCAGAGATGACATAATATCTAAACAAAGATTTTTCCTGACATCTGCTATATTAAATTATTATAGAATGAAATAAACAACTAGATTCAAGTAGCAGATTACAACACTGGAGCCCATAGCAGCCTTGAGAGCAGATATCTCCTCTTTTCTAGAAGTCTGGTCGATTACTGCTGGGACCAGCTTTTGAGGAAAATAAGGATGGAAGTAGAGAACCCTTGACCTGTGGACATTCTGGGAGAGAGCGGCCCTGGGCCAGGCTGGCTGCATGGGTCCCAATCAGTGGGGCTGCACTACATCACAGTGTGCCCAGGATGAGGAAGAAGTGACACTTCAGCTGTTGTGACACCGTTGAGGCCTCCGGGTGCCAGAGAAACATCTTGCTTCTGAGGAATTCAACTATCAGTGCTGTCAGATTAGAAAAGTGGAGATGAGCTGTGGATAATACCCCTCAGATTTAAAGATTTACAGGATGAAATAGGAGGAGCAGGTTAATGAAGAAGACAAGTCTTCTGTCAGAACAGCTGGCCGGGTACAGTGGCTCATGCCTGTAATCCCAGCACTTTGGGAGGCCGAAGTGGAAGGATCACCTGAGGTCAGGAGTTCCAGACCAGCCTGGCCAACAAGGCAAAACTCCATCTCTACTAAAAATAAAAAAAATTAGCTGGGCGTGGTGGTACATGACTGTAATCCCAGCTACTCGGGAGGCTGAGGCAGGAAAATCACTTGAACCCAGGAGGCGGAGGTTGCAGTGAGCCGAGATTGCACCACTGCACTCCAGCCTGGGTGACAGAGCGAGACTCCATCTCAAAAACAAACAAACAACAACAACAACAACAAAACAGCTAATATGTGATTCAACTGCCCCATCGCAGGATTAAGAGAGAGCATGAAGTATGGAGCACGGAGCTAGGCATATAATGGGTACCCAGTCAGTCAGGTTCATATATAAGAATGAGTTATCTGTGGGCTGCTGAGGTGCAAGAAGGACAACTCGCATATCTTTCACCATGTCTTCATGGGCTGACGGGCTGATTTCAGCTGTTTTCATTCATCTCCCTAAAGGGCACAGACAGCCCCACGTATGGGCTAATTGAGCTGGTGTTTTCATTCCTTTCCCTCAGGGACACGAGAGCCCTATGTATTAATTACCAGTTAGATTTTCTCTGGGTTTCAGTGACTCCTCTTGAGACAGCTTCAGGGGATGATGTGACGATGATCTCATGGTTTTTTTCCACTGCTAGTGCCTTTAACTCCCTAAAGGATCTCCAGCTTCTTTGTCTGAATTAGGTAAATAAAGCTGCTCTAATTGCTAATGGCCACAGCTTTGTTGTTTGTATGTGTATTTTTCGCATTTTAAAATTTCCTCAACTCGTGTGTTTACAAAATAATATAAAAAGTGAAACAATACAAAAATGAATAATTTTGACCGGACATGGTGGCTCACGCCTGTAATCCCAGCAGTTTTGGAGGCCGAGGCAGATGGATCACCTGAGATCAAGAGTTTGAGACCAGTCTGGCCAACATGGCGAAACCCCATCTTTACTAAAAATACAAAACAAAACAAAACAAAAGATTAGCCAGGCGTAGTGGCTCAGGACTGTAATCCCAGCTACTCAGGCTCAGGCTGAGGCAGGAGAATTGCTTGAACCTGGGAGGTGAAGGTTGTAGTGAGCAGAGATTGCACCACCGCACTCCAGCTTGGGCAACAAGAGTGAAACTTCGTCTCAAATAATAATAAATAAATAAATAATAATAATAATTTTTAACTGACTTCTATAGCTGTTATTTTCCTTTCTTTATTCACTCTTCTCTATCTTGCCTTCTAAATTCCATACTGTTTTCAGCCTCTTCTCTGATGCACTGCTTCCAACATGGCCTTTATTTCTATTATGCTTTTTTCCCTTTTTTTTTTTTTTTTTTTTGAGACAGGGTCTTGCTCTGTCACCCAAGCTGGAATGCAGTGGCACAATCATGGCTCATTACAGCATAAAACTCCTGAGCTCAAGTGATCCTCCTGCCTCAGCCTCGCAAGTAGCTGAGACTACAGGCACACGCCACCATGCCTGGCTAATTCTAAAAAAATTTTTTTTGTAGAAATGGGGCCTTACTACGTCACCCAAGCTGGTCTCAAACTCCTGGCCGCAAACTATCCTTCTGCCTCAGCTTCCCAAAGTGCTGGGATTACATGTGTGAGTCAACATGGCCAGCTTTATCTTTTACTTTTAAATTCTGTTAGTCACATTTCAAGTGTTCAATAGCCACATGTGGTATGAGCAGCTATCATGTGTACATGCTGCCCAGTATGACTGTAGAAGAGAACTAAAGGCTAGCATTTCTGTTGACTTGACTCACTCTCTTACTGTCCACAGTGCCCCAATCCCCCTAGGCATCTCTGGGGAAACCTAAGGCTTTGAAACAGTTTGAACATCACTGTGATAGTAAAAACACATCACAGATTAGTTTCCTGTAGAAATGACCAGGGAGTATGTAACTTGTGGTCGCAAAGTTTGGGGATTCTTCCCTCCCCAAACTCTATCTTGGGAACCGATGGACCCTGAGGCAGACAGGATCATAAAATGCAAAAACCCTTAATAACTGACTTATAAGGATTATCTGAGGAATGCCTATGTGGGTAGAAATAGGTGGTCTTCCTGCAACCCAGAAAAAGGGAGTTCTTGTACCATGAAGGATCATTATCTCCAATGTTGTCCCAAAAGATCATCTGTGGCTGGTTGATACCATAGGTCCATCCCTGCAGCAGAAATGGGAGTTACAGATGGTCATAGCTTCCTTACCTTGGCCCCTAATTTCCCTAGCTCTGATTCCAAGCTCTCTAAGCAGCCTTCAAATGATGATTCTCTTAAAAAGAGATTTCCCAAAGGGACAGAATGTTCTCACTAGCAGATCCCACTATAGTCTATTTGGCAGGCGTGTTCTTCACTCAAGTTAATAAGTTGGCATCCTGATTAGAAATTAGCTCCTTGCCAATTGCCCAGCCCAGATCCATTTTCAGAAACACTGGCTACGTGGACTTCTGAAACCTGCAGAGTTAAGGAAGGAACTCAAGATCATGCTGATTCCACCGTGGCAATGGGCTGAGACTCTTATGTACCCAGCTAGCCCCAAGTTAACACCACTCTGGCCTGAGCTAAATTTAAGATACAAGGGGACTAAGCTTAAGGAATGGCTTTGAGAAGATGAGAAGGATCACAGCATGTGAGCATGGTAGTCAGGCACTGCAGAACAAATTTCCTAATAGTGCTATTGACTACAAAAGGAACCGAGTTTCAAAGTTTGTGTGGCTTTCTGCTGTTGTGTTATGGTGCCACCTCTTGGATGTGAATTGAAATTCTAAGTTTTTAGTCACTAGTTACATGCATTAAAACAATTTGAATTTGGTGCCACATGGGTTCTAAAATGTATCTTCTGCATTATAGCTAAGGAACTATATAACCAAATGCCTGGAATCCAGGATGGGATGCTGACAGCCCACAGCCTAGAGAGCTGCCTCCTAAAGTTTGAGCATTTATGTGTTCGGAACTTGATTTTTCAAAACAGAATCTCTGTCACTCAGGCTGGAGTACAGTGGCACGATCTTGGCTCACTGCAACCTCTACCTCCTGGGTTCAAGTGATTCTCAGACCTCAGCCTCCCGAGTAGCTGGGACTACAGGCATGCACTACCATGCCCAGCTAGTATTTTATTTTTAGTTTAGAAATGGGGTTTTGCCATATTGGTCAGGCTGGTCTCAAACTCCTGACTTCAAGTGATCCACCCGCCTCAGCCTCTCAAAGTGCTGGGATTACAGGCGTAAGCCACCACACCTAGCCTAGGTGTTTGGAACTGTAAACACTGCAAAGATGCCACCTCCATCCTCTGGTCCATCAGAGGGAATGCTGTCCATCCCCTAACCGAGAGGAAAGTGTGGAATGGCTCACAGAAATCGAGTCTGAAATCTCTGCTCCTGCCTCCAGGGCATAATGAGCCAGGCTCTTCTTTCCCAGGTTCTGTCAAAGTACAGTATAGGCAAAGCACCTAGCAGTGTCTGTCAAGTAAGCACCCAAGATAATAAATGATTAATACATCATGTTTGCACAAGTAATTATCATTTATTAAGGTGGGGATGATAGATGACAGATGCAGTGCTAGAACATCATATGTCAGCATAGTTGGATAAATATTTTCCAAACCTTATTCATGGGCTGCTTCAAATCCGGGATTCTCAGGACAACACAGGACAAGAAAGGCAGTGTAATCAAGTCAATGTAGACTGCCTAGCCAGTATTCACTTGAAATTAATGGGAGTGGGCAAAGCTAGAATCATGTCATTAAACGAATGTTATGGAGGCTGAATATTTTGTGCCTTGGGCACTAGGTCACTGGGTCTACTTCAGTATTCATAGGGGAAGACCACAGCCCAGATGACGAAAAGTACATTAACTGAGCTTCTACAGCAGGTCAAGGTGCCCAAGCCTTAGCTGTGATCTCTTACCAGTAGGAATAATCCTATGTGAGACAATTTGTTAGACTGCTAAAGACTACCTCGTTTGCAGGGGGAAAAGGGAATCATGTTCTGGAAATACAGCCCCTGGGCCAGTTCCTACCTCCAACAGTTTTTTTTGTTTTGTTTTGTTTCTGGTTTTTTGTTGTTGTTGTTGAGACGGAGTCTCGCTCTATCGCCCAGGCTGGAGTGCAGTGGTGCGATCCCGGCTCCCTGCAGCTTCTGCCTCCCGGGTTCAAGCGATTCTCCTGCCTCAGCCTCCCAAGTAGCTGGGATTATAGTCATGTACCACCACGCCCAGCTATTTTTTGTAGTTTTAGTAGAGGCAGGGTTTCACCATGTTGGCCAGGCTGGTCTTGAACTCCTGACCTCAGGTGATCCACCCACCTTGGCCTCCCAAAGTGCTGGGATTACAGGCGTGAGCCACCATGCCCAGCCCCAAAGTAGTTTTTGATGACAAAGTGTCACCATATCTTGTTACAAGATACTGCTATGTTTCTCACAGAAAAAAAACTTACTAGGCAAAATGTCCCCACATTTAAAATATCACCACTTAAAATGAAGTAAACAGGTTATCGTAGTAGAAACTGCTGGTTCCTATCCAGCACCCATTCCTCTCTTCGTACTTTTCCCAATTTTATTCAGGTATCCCACTCTCTCTACTTCTTTGCTTCTGAGTATGCTGACCTCTAGGATGGGCCTTAATTGGCCTGAAATAATTAGGGTAACTCTTTCCTCTAGTTACTGCTTTAGGGAACTTGTGTTATAGAATGGCATTCCTTGACCATAGGGGCTAGCTTAGAAACTTCATGTGACTTGATTTTGGCTGATATAAGGGAAGGTTGACTGAAAGCTTTTGGAAAATACCAGAGCTCCTTGGAGTGGCCTTTTCTCCTACTGGAGGGGTTGATACATGAATATGAAACCTGGTTGGCCTTTTGTCTATATGAGGTAAGTGGGCCTAAGGATGAAACTGGCACTGCTGAAAAGTGAGGGGAAGGAAAGAAAGCTTTCTTTTTTTTTTTTTTTTTTTTGAGACGGAGTCTCCCTCTGTAGCCCACGCTGGAGCACAGTTGTGCGATCTCAGCTCACTGCAACTTCTGCCTCCCGGGTCCCTGTGCACATGCAATTCTCCTGCCTCAGCCTACCGAGTAGTTGGGATTATAAGCATGTGCCACCATGCCCAGCTAATTTTTGTATTTGTAGTAGAGACGGGATTTCACCATGTTGTTCAGGCTGGTCTTGATCTCCTGACCGCGTTATCCGCCCACCCTAGCCTCCCAAAGTGCTGGAATTACAGGCATGAGCCCATGAGCCACCACGCCCTACGGAAAGTTGATCTTTTTTTTTTTTTTGAGACGGAGTTTTGTTCTTGTGGCCCAGGCTGGAGTGTAATGGCACGATCCCAGCTCACCACAACCTTGACTCCCAGTTTCAAGTGATTCTCCTACCTCAGCCTCCTGAGTTGCTGCGATTACAGGCACGTACCACCACACCTGGCTAATTTTTTGTATTTTTAGTAGACATGGGGTTTCTCCATGTTGGTCAGGCTGGTCTCAATTCCCGACCTCAGGTGATCCACCCTCCTTGGCCTCCCAAAGTGCTGGGATTACAGATGTGAGCCACTGTCCGGCCAGGAAAGTTGATTTTTTATAGTATCATTTTATGACATTCTAACAGTGATCCATGTAAAATCCACAAGTAAAACGGCTTTATGGCACACACTGAAATGGTGTTGAAAAAGAGTGGGAAAAGCTCTTAAGACCATGTAAAACAGAAGCACATTTGCAGGCAGTGTATGGCATAGTTTAGAAGACAAAGCAGCTGGGCTTAAACCAAACTCTGCCACTAATGTGCACTGTGATCTCACATAAGCCACCTTTTTCTTGTCCTTGATACCTATTTGGTACAAGTTAAGAGTTGTTCTAGATGAGTGGCTTCTCTTTCACTGTCTGGGATTTTTTCTTTTTTCTTTTTTTTTTTTTTTTGAGATGGAGTCTCACTCTGTTGCCGAGGCTGGAGTGCAGTGGCGCTGTGTCGGCTCACTGCAACTTCCATCTCCTGGGTTCAAGCAATTCTCCTGCCTCAGCCTCCCGAGTAGCTGGGATTACAGGCACCCACCACCACACCCGGCTAGTTTTTATATTTTTAGTAGAGACGAGATTTTACCATGTTGGCCGGACTGGTCTCAAACTCCTGACCTCAGGTGATCCACCTGCCTTGGCCACCCAAAGTGCTGCGATTACAGGAGTGAGCCACCACACCCGGCCTGGACTTCTTACATATGAGGTCTTACATATAATCTCATATATAAATATATGTATGTGTATATATATATACATATTTATAAAATTTCTATCTGTCTGTCTATCGAGAGAGACAGAGACAGATACAGTGTCTCATTTTGTTGCCCAGGCTGGTCTCCAACTCCTGGGCTCAAGTGTTCCTCCTGCCTCAACCTCCCAAAGTGCTGGGATTACAGGCGTGAGCCACCATGCCCAGCTACCATCAGGAATTTTTATTATTGGTCTTCCTTGTGGATTTTGTTTTTAATGATTTGGTCCATCAATACATCTTTCTCATGTACTTGCTGGACAAAGCGCACAACTGCAAATCCGCTCTTCTGATCAGCAAAGGAAATTAAGTTACTCACCTTAATAAATTTCTATAACTTGACCTGAATATGTAAAAATATATTCTTAGCTTTTGAAACTTTAATATAGATGTAATTTCTGACAGGCTTTTACAAATACTAAAAATAGCTTCCAAGTCCTCTTTCTTAAGGATCTTTGGAGAGTCATAAAAACTACTGAACTTGCTAATTATAAGTTATTACTGAGGAAGAAGAAAATTCAGTGACTTCTCAAAAATTATAATTCACATTTAATTACAAGTCATGATTTTTCTTTACTTTTTCCACAAAATGGTCAATAGTCTTTAAAAGATGTTAAAAAAAAAAGCCATTTTTACATTTAAATAAGCATTTTAAAATCTAAGGTAAGACTACAAAGCAGCATAACAAGTTTTCTGTGACTTGTAAACTGGATTAGAAGGCAATCCCCCGAATTCCAGAACCGTTGTAAAGATACGATTTTTAATTTACAATCTAGAAAAACTGCATTCAACAAGGAGTCAAAGGATTTGGGTTCTAGTTGCCAGCTTGCATGGTACAATCTTGAGTAAGACTCTCAACTTCTGGATATAGGATATCAAAAGCCCCCCACAACAGAATGAAAGGTGTTAAATCAGGTCATCTTGAATATTCTTTCCAACTCTGTTATTTTACAATGCCATGAAATCAGAGTAACATGTTCCAGGCTGTTTGGGGTTAGGGATTTTAGAACCTGATTCAATGTATAGCACTTTCTAAATTTCTACTTTTTGGAGTCTTATTTGAATATATACCTATATATGTCCCCCATGTTCTTCTATGCATGTAGTATATTTTTCTATTTAACAGTCTCTTTATCATTAGCAATAAAAAAGTTTCTCAAGGATGTATTTTTCATTTCTTTTTTTGGCGGGAAGGGAGTTTCACTCTTGTTGCCCAAGCTGGAGTGCAATGGTGTGATCTCGGCTTACTGCAACCTCTGCCCCCCGGGTTCAAGTAATTCTCCTGCCTCACCCTCCTGAGTAACTGGGATTACAGGCATGCGCCATCACATCCAGCTAATTTTGTATTTTTCCTAGAGATGGGGTTTCACCATGTTGGTCAGGCTGGTCTCAAACTCCTGACCTCAGGTGATACACCCACCTCGGCCTCCCAAAGTGCTGGGATTACAGGCATGAGCCACTGAGCCCGGCCTCATTCCTTGCTTTTATGTTTTTTTGGCTTCCTTTTTCAATTTCTCCAAGATCTCTTCTGGAGTTGTAGAAGCCAAAAGCTTCACCACCTTTTCACGAGATTTACCACCCTGGACCAAAAGAGAAAAAACATACTTTACTGTCTAGCACATTCTAATGCTATTAGAGATAGCAGACCTTAGTTGTATAATGGGCTCTCCTGATGGCTTAGGTACCACTTTCTCTTGGTTAGGGTCTTAGGGTCTAATCAAAGACTGTCTCTTAGATTCTTCCTAACATTTGTTACTAAACTTTTGTTAGTACTAACAACTCTCCAGGGTTTTTACTTTCATACATCAATTTCTATAATAAAAGCTGGACATTAAAAACTCAAAAATGGGTTAGGCATAGTGGCTCACGCCTGTAATCCCAGCACTTTGGGAGGCTGGGGTGGGCAGTGGATCACAAGGTCAGGAGTACAAGACCAGCCTGACCAACATGATGAAACCCTGTCTCTACTAAAAATACAAAAATTAGCCGGGGGTGGTGGCGTGTGCCTGTAATCCCAGCTACTCAGGAGACTGAGGCAGGAGAATCGCTGGAACCCAGGAGGTGGAGGTTGCAGTGAGCTGAGATCATGCCACTGCACTCCAGCCTGGGCGACAGAAAAAAAAAAAAATCTAAAAAATGAATATAGAATCTTTATAATATTCTAGTCTCAAGCAATTCTTTAAGTTAAAAATGAAAATCATCTTTAAAATAAATAAATATTGCAATTTTACATAAACTTTGTAGTAAAATAATTATAGATATAAACAAATTGCTATTCTCTATGTTGTTAACATTTCTGAAAATTCCAAACAAAAAGTAGCCAGATATTCAAGTGCCACGATTTCACAACCACTTAAAACAACTTTAAAAAGGATTTGTTGGCCGGGTGTGGTGGCTCATGCCTGTAATGCTAGCACTTTGGAAAGCCGAGGCGGGTGGATCACTTAAGGTCAGGAGTTCGAGACCAGCCTGGCCAACACGGCGAAACCCTGTCTCTACTAAAAATATAAAAATTAGCCGACATGTTGGTGCACGCCTCCAATCCCAGCTACTCGGGAGGCTGAAGCAGGAGAATCACTTGAACCCAGGGGGCAGAGGTTGCAGTAAGCCGAGATTGCGCCATTGCACTCCAGCCTGGGCAACAAGAGTGAAACTCCATCTCAAAAAAAAAAAGGATTTGTTTACAAACACAGCCTTTAAAGAAGATAAAATTTGAGAAGGGGTTTATTTAGATCGATGGAATTTGAACAGGCAGAAGAGTGGGGAATACCTTTCAGGCAAACGTCAGAGCATAAGCACTAAACAAAAATCAGAAATGACCTGCCACAGGTTTGGATTTTTAGGTGCAGTTTGTTAATCAATGACTGTGAATGCCAGCTGGAATCTGGATAGGAACTATACAGTGGCACTGGAAAACAAGTAGAGCTTTAAGAAATATAAACATGGCTGGGGCCCCCCTCCTGCAGATTCTATTTCAAGAAGTCTAGAGTGATACCCACGGATCTGTATTTAGAAATCATTCCCAGGTGATTTTGATATCCACCCCTAGTACAAAACCATATTAATGACATCATATGAACCTTCTATCTTCCCAATGAGCTACTCCTAGCGAGCAAGGACAAAGTGGGGGTTTAGCAATACTTGATGGAGTCATTCATGGAGATGACTAACAATAGGAATTGCTTTAGGTTGTTTAGTGTGGTGATGGTTTAAAGGATGAGAAAGGTAAGCAAGATTAATCTGACAGCAGGTTCAGGAATGATTTCAGAAAGGAGAAAATGTTGGCAACAGTGGCAGTGAAGAAGCATAAGCACACAGCGCGGACAGTCTCAGTAAGGATTAAGGCAGCAGGCATGAAGGAGACTAAATAGGAAGAATTCACAGATTTCTGTGATTAAGTAAATATAAAAGTTATAAACAACTAGTTTCTCAATTATTTGAAAAAGACAGAAAAATCAGTTATTTTACGAATCATTATTAATGTGTAATAATCAAAGATGGCTGGGCATGGTGGTTCACACTTGTAATCCCAGCACTTTAGGAGGCTGAGGTGGGCAGATCGGTTGAGGTCAGGAGTTCCAGACCAGCCTGGCCAACATGGTGAAACCCCCGTCTCTACTAAAAATACAAAAATTAGCTGGGTGTGGTGGTGGGCACCTGTAATCCCAGCTACCTGGGAGGCCTGAGGCTGAAGAATCGCTTGAACCGGGGAGGCGGAGGTTGCAGTGAGTCAAGATCATGCCACTGCATTCCAGCTTGGGCAACAGAGTGAGACTCCATCTCAAAAAAGAAATAAAATAAGGCCAGGCGCAGTGGCTCACACCTGTAATCCCAGCACTTTGGGAGACCGGGGTGGGTGAATCACCTCAGGTCAGACGTTTGAGATCAGCCTGTCCAACATGGTGAAACCCTGTCTCTACTACAAATACAAAAATTAGCTGGGCCTGGTGGTGGGTGCCTGTAATCCCAACTACTCGGGAGGCTGAGGCAGGAGAATCGCTCAAATCTGGGAGTGAGAGGTAGCAGTGCACCAAGATTGTACCACTGCACTCCAGCCTGGAAAACAGAGCAAGACTCCATTCAAAAACAAAAACAAACATAAAACAAAGAAATAAAATAATCAAAGAGGTTTAAAAAGAGAGAGACTGCCGGGCATGGTGGCTCATACCTCTAATCCCAGCACTTCGGGAGGAGGAGGCAGGTGGATCACTTGAGGTCAGGAGTTCAAGACCAGCCTGACCAACATGGTGAAACTCTGTCTCTACTAAGAATACAAAAATTAGCCAGGTGTGGTGGCATGCGCCTATAATCCCAGTTACTCAGGAAGCTGAGGCAGGAGAATAGCTTGAACCCAGGAGGTGGAGGTTGCAGTGAGCCAAGATTGTGCTACTGCACTCCAGCCTGGGCGACAGAGCAAGATTTTGTCTCAAAATAAATAAATAAATAGAGAGAGAGAGACCTACCTTATCCAAAACCACATCACTCTTCCTGACTTCTAGGACCTTGGAAAGATACCGACAGAGCTCAGCATTAGCCTCTCCCTCTGATGGAGGTGCTGCGATAGCTACATTTATGGCCTCTGCTGTCAAATCTGGAATGAAAACAGTATGGACTTTACCCTTAAGGAGTTCTTTTTCTTCATGAAGCAAGGACATTTTGTAAAAGAGTTTTTGCATTTGCCTGGCACATAAATTTTCAATTAAAAACTGCTGAATGAAGATATGAATTATTAATCACATTTAAGGGAACATGAACATGATAAAAATGGCCCTACCATTACAGGAAATAAATCCAGAGAAGAAAACAGTTATTAACTCAATCTTGCTGACCAAGGTGGGCTTACAGAGCCCTGGGGAGTATCCTGGCTTTAGGCAACTGGAAATAGACCTTGGTATGTGAAAAGCCCCAGGCAGGGAGTCATAGATGGCCTTCAGCCTCATCCATGTCACTGAGGAAGTGCATGGACAGGGCAGCTTACTAGATTGTACAGGGTTGTGCAGGGTTTCCTCATCAGGAAAATGAAAGCCCTGGACTAGGTTCACCTCTTATGTGACATATATCCTGAGTGTTTTTAAAATTTAATAATGTTTACTTAACAAATATTTACAGAGCACTTACTATACACAAATTTTAAGCACACACAAATGTGTTAAAGGCTTTACAAATACTAACTTCTTTAATCCTTATAATGACTTTATGAAGATATTAATACCATTATTATCTCCATTTTACAAATGAGCCATGGCACCCAGCCTCCCATTTTAGATCTAATGAAACATAATATTCCAACAGCAGATAATGTCTACACCCACTACTTAGAAAATGCTGGCCAAGGAGGGTATGGCTAAGTTAACTTGGTCATCAGCATAAACCAGGTCTAGCACACCAATTTTGTGGTCTTCCTTTCAAAATCTAAAAATGGTTTGAAATACAGAGCTTTAGAGGTGCAAAATACCTTCAAAATAATTTAGAGCAATGGTTTTCCAACTTTTTTCTCCTTTAGAAACCCTTTCCCTCAATTTTCTCTAGAATCCCAATATTTAAAACAAATGTAAATACAGCTAGTCAGCAGCCCTGTCTGCCTGGCCTCCCCCTTGCCCAAAGCTGATTCCTGAGGTACCTCCAGCACTCCAGAGAATAGCCTGAAAGCCTCTTAGTCTAATGATCTCATCTGACAGATGAAAAAACTAGGCTCACGAATGTTTTACACTGTTTTGATTTAAAACAAGTTCGCACAGGAACTGATCACGGGTCTCAGATCTCAAGTTTTCTCCCTCTCCTTAGGCCAGTGATATTTAAACTACACTAAAATATCTCTTCTTTCTCTGGCCAATGTCTCCAGTTTTGGAACAGGACAAAGTAAGAATAATCTAGACTACGCACAAGTTTCCATACCTGTCCTTTCTAAAATACCGTATTTTTAAAAAGGAAAATATACAATGGTTTTCGTGTAACTTGGCATGACTTAAAGATATATTAACTTTCAGACACCTTTACATTAGAATCTAGAATTTTAAAATGGAGAAACTCTAACTGCAGATGTGAAAAATGAACTGTCACAGAATAAGCTTTCAGCTGACCAAAGCAAAGGGAGGCTGTAGGAGACACCTGATTCACACCTGATCCCACCCCAGTGTCCAGGTATACCTGTTACAGCATTTTGTTTGGAGCCAGGTTTTGCATGGATGGTTATGGTGACACAACCTTTAGGATCAACTGCCACAGGACCTAAGGGAGGAAGTGGTCTCTCTGGTTCCTTGCTCTGGCTTTTCCCCTAAAATGACAACCACGCAACTTTACAGGTTACAAAATACTTTCCCACACATTTAATTTGATTCTTCCACTACCCCCTTTCACCCTTAACAGGCAAATTAGATTAATCAGTGGTGTCCAGGGACTTCTGGTCACCTAGAACGCTTTTCCCACAACGTTCAAGGCTCTACTCAATTTTCCCACGAAGCGTTCCCATCAACCCAACAGTGTTTTTTCCTCCCTTGCAAGAAAACCTAACTCTGGCTTCTAAACTT
>NC_045439.1:94103273-94129756 GCF_002776525.5 Piliocolobus tephrosceles | reverse complement strand
GGGAAAGGGAGAAAAAAACAACAGTGCTTGATATTTAAAGGCCTGTTATGCGATAGGGGCTGTGCTAGGAACTTTCCTTCAACAAATATGTAGGCAATGGATATGTAAAGATGAAAAGGTACATGGTCCTTGCTCTCAAGGAGCTTGGACTACTGCGAGAAAGAACATACAAAATAATAATACACTGTGCTAAGGGCACCGATGAGACAGGCACAGAACATTACCCCACAGGCAGCTCAGCATTGGGGCACTGGTGGATGCTGCAGCAGGAGGCAGTGCTTGAGCTGAGTCTGAGAAACGGACCGGGTTGGCCATACAAAGATGGTGGAAATGGGAGTGATGTATTCTTGACAGAAGGGGTGCGATCAGCTAAGGTAAGGGAGGAGAAAGCAGAATACAGCCTCCCGGGGAAGCGCAGGCGTCATGCCGCTGCTGGAACATGAATTGCTGGACTGGGAGTGCGGGGAGGAGGCCAGAGGTCAGCACACGCAGCCCAAGGAGAGCTCGGCTGCCGCCGGGCCCAGCGCTCAGAAGTCACCGGGTGGACGGCGGCGCCGCCTACAGAGGCGGGGCGCCAGCAGCAGGAGCCGCAGCTCTGGGGATGGCAGCGGCTGTCTTGAGCCCCGGAACTGAAAGACAGCAAGCCGCTGGGAGTGCCTCCACTCACCCTCGGGCCCCGCTTCTCCCGCGCTCCTCAATGAGTAGCCCTAAGGCCCACCCCTCTGCTGCCACGGGACCTACTACTGGCCTTGGTCGTCGCACCAGCCTTCTTAGGCATCTCAGCGCGAAGAGGAAGCCGAGCTGAGCCCCGAGTACTGGGTGTTGCCCGGAGCTGCCTCAGCACGCTGCGGAGCCGCAGCATCCCCGCCTGGGTAGGCGCCGGAAGAGCCCTCTGCGCTTGCGCAGGTAGCGGGCAGGAGCGGCCCCAGCGCCCAGCGCATCAGCTCTGGCCCGACGGCGACACCTTGAGGCCGGTGGAAGCGAGTCTCGTACCCCCAGAACATGCGTGAGCCTCTTTTGTTCTGGAACTGGCCTCAGGAAGTGGAACTGCGGAGCTGGGGCCTCACCGTGTCATGGCCCACCCCCTCAGCTGATGGGAAGGTGTGTCACCTCTGGTGTTCTTTCCTAATCAGAGAAAGAAAGGTATTGTCCCTTCTAAGAATTGGAGAGCGCGGCAAGGAGTGCACAGGGTCAGGTGTCTTCTCGCTCCCGTAGCCAAGCCACAGGCAGCAGAGTCCCACGCTGCTGCCTGTGGCCATCAAGTCGATATAGAGCCTCGTGCCAGCTTGGCCCTTGTGAATCTTCCACGTATCGATGGCGCACCTGCCTTGTGCCAGGCGCAGCGGATCCCACAATGTAAAAGAAAAGGAAATACACTGCGACATGTGATATGGCGAGACATGAATCATGTGATATGGCGAGACATGAATCAGCAGAGGCAAGATCATGGAGTCACTGAAGGCTTTCAAGCAAGGGATTAGCAGTCCAATTTGTTGTTTTAGAAAGACACCAGCTGCACTGTGGCCGACAGAGGAAAAGCCAGAAATAGGGAGATCTGCCCCCTAAATGGGAGAGGGTGGCCTGAACTAGAGTAACCGCAGGGAGGGTGGAGCGCTGATCATTTCAAGGATCTTCAGGAACTGGAATCATCAGAACTTGAGAATGACTGCATGTGCGAATAAGGGGGAAGAGTCAAGGAAATGCCCACGTTTGAGGCCCAAGGAACAGGTTTGGGAGTCCGAGATGACGAGTTCAACTTTGTACATAATGAGTTTGAGATGCCCACGGGACATCCAAGTACAAGTATTAAAGGGGTAACTGAATATATGTAACTGAAAGTTTGCGAAATCAAGGCTGGCGATAGAGATTCTGGAATCTTCTGAAAGCAGATGGCAATTGAAGCTATGGAAATGGATAAGAGAGTGTGTAAAGAGCACGAGAGCTCAGGATAGAACAGCAAGGGCAGGTAGAGAAGTCATTGACCAGGTAAGAGTACAGTGCAACGGCAACTAAGGAAATGCGCTTCAAGAGGGAATATCAACAGTGATGAATGCTCCAGAGAGAACATGTCACATGTAACGACTGAGAAGTGGCCACAAGATTTAGAAATCAGGTCAGTGTTGGTGACCTGGGCTACAGCAGTTTCAGTGGAGAGAAGGAAATGGAGATAATTGTAGAGAATAATCCAGTGACTTCACTGTGAAGGAGCAACTGGTATCTGGAGGGGCACATGACATTCAGATACTTATTTTTACCATATTTGAAGATTGGTAGGAAAGAGCCAGGAGAGGAGAGGTTACAACAGAGGGCGGTTCCCGAAGAGGTAGGATCTGAGCTCAAGTAGAGACTGACTTCACTACAGGAGGCCTTAGACACTCCCTCCTTCCTAAGGGAAAGCTTAGATGGACATGTAGCTGCGTTTATAGGTTTGGTGATGGGAGGTGGAATTTCTTTCATTAACTAAGGGCGGGGGAGGTGTTGAAGGTGTGAGCAAAGTGGAACAGCTTTACATTGGGACTCTGGAGACTGGCAAAGGGCTGACTGTTGCAACTCACTCAGCAGTAGACAGTTAAGTGAGACCATGAAATCCTCATGATCCCAATTTATAGTTACATTATTTTATTTTACTTATTTTTGAGAAAGAGTCAGGGGGATGGGAAAAGCCTGTCGCCCAGGCTGGAGTGCAGTGGCGGGATCTCCGCTCACTGCAACCTCTGCCTCCTGAGTTTAAGCAATTCTCCCTGCCTCAGCCTCCAGAGTAGCTGGGACTACAGGCGCATGCCACCACGCCCATTTTTTGTATTTTTAGTAGAGATGGCATTTTGCCATTTTGCCCAGGCTGGTCTCAAACTCCTGAGCTCAGGCAATCCACCTGCCTCCCAAAGTGCTAGGATTACAGGTGTGAGCTAGCGTCTGGCCTATAGTTACATTACTTTAAATGCCTGGGTTAACCAGCTAAGAAGTTTTTTTTTGTTTTTTTGTTTTTTTGTTTTTTAATTAAAATTTCTTTTTTTTTTTTTTTTGGCCCCAGTGCTACTACCAAAGCAGTCAGGAAGTTGAAGGTAAGGCAGACAACTGGATTGATTTAGGTATATATAAGTGTGTTGAAGGTTATTGATGAAATGGTTAAAGTGATTAAAGACCAAAGGTGGACAGGGGTTGAGGGAGACCAAAAATAGAGTCTAACTGGGTAGAGAAGGAAGAAGAAAAGAACAGAGAGGACAAGGGGCTGCAGTCTTCAGGTTCAGTAACCGGTGTAACTGGAATGTGAGAGCTGGAAGAAACACCAAATGTTGTGGCCAAAGAGTGGGCTGTCTGAATTTACTATTTCAGATGTAGAGCAGTTCCACATCATGATAGGGTATACAGTGTGGCCATGATAAGGAATAGTGAAGTTTGCTTGAGGTAAAGAAGAAACTGGAAACCTAGGTGTGGCTGGGTTGTCCACATGGCCACTGAGGCCATGTAGTGTAAAGGCTTGAGCAGAAGAAAGTGAGCCAGGTGTTAAACCAAAACCATATTTCCCTTCTTTGAAATCAGTTAAGACTTGAGGCACAAAAGCAGAACCAGCATTATATAGCAGTCATTTGTAGAATCTGCTTTGGGTGAAGTCACATCAGCCTCAATTAGAGGTTTGGCAGTTGTCATGGAAATAAAGGGGACATCTGTGAAGGTGAGTTATGATGGCATCTGGCTAGATGGGTGAACAGCATGAAGAGGTGCCTTGCAGTGAACCATTCAGTCTTTCCCACACATGAGTCAGGAGTAGGCAGTATGAGGACTTCATCGCACCAGCAGGGAGAAAAGCCATCCACCCCATGTCCACCTGATTTGTTGCTCCTGCCCACATCCCTGCCTCTTGAAGGGAGAGAGAGGCAGAGTGGGAAGGCATACTGCCTAACGGTGAGGGGAAAACACAGAGACTGATTCAAATAGCAGGAAACCCCTTGTAAATGTTTGTGGTGGTTCACATTTTATTGAGGCAGGATCTTGCCATGTTGCTCAGGCTGATCTCAGGCTCTTGGATTCAAGCAACGCTCCTGTCTCAGCTTCCTCAGTAGCTGCATAACTACAGGACTCATTTTATCTTGTTTTAAATAGAGTTCCACTTAAAAACTCGCAATGGAAAAACAGGAGAAGGGACTTTTAAAAGCATATAAACTAGGTGTATGTGAATAAATATACCGTGCAGCTCTGGGGCTGGTTGTTGGGGCTGGGACTGCAAAGGTACCATCCTTCTTGTGAAGGATGTGCTTTTTCTAATTGGGGGACAATTCCAGGTCTTGAATCTGGATGACTAGAACAGGAAGTAGAAAGTGGTTTGAAGAAGCACTAAAAAGTGGGACGTTTTAAACACATTGCATGTAACATATCCCATTGAAGACCTTGCTCTCTTTAATGTCTTACAAGTTTATTCCCATGTTAAAAATAATTTTAAAAGGCCGGGCGCGGTGACTCATGCCTGTAATCCCAGCACTTTGGGAGGCCGAGGCGGGCGGATCACGAGGTCAGGAAATCGAGACCATCCTGGCTAACACGGTGAAACCCCGTCTCTACTAAAAAATACAAAAAACTACCTGGGCGAGGTGGCGGGCGCCTGTAGTCCCAGCTACTCGGGAGGCTGAGGCAGGAGAACGGTGTAAACCCGGGAGGCGGAGCTTGCAGTGAGCTGAGATCTGGCCACTGCACTCCAGCCTGGGCGGCAGAGCGAGACTCGGTCTCAAAAAAAACAAAACAAAACAAAACAAAAAACAAACCAAAAAACTATAGCTGTCAACACTCTGATAATGCAAGGAATCTCAATTTGTTGGGTAGATACTGGAATATCACACTTTCTTAAAGTATATTTTATAGTAGATAGTCAAGTATCTTTTTGGGTCTCACTGCAAAGTTTGAGAATGGTGACATGTTATTTTTGAACCCTGCAAAATATTTTCTCAACTCTGTAAATGGGTTTAAATTCCACCTCCCACCACTTGATAAACTTTTTTTTTCCTGCCCCAACAGGATCTTGCTTTATCACCCAGGCTGGAGTGCAGTGGTGCTATCATAATTCACTGTAATCTTGACCCCTGGGCTCAACCAATCCTCCCCTCAACCTCCCAAGCAGCTACAACTATAGGCACATGCCACCACAACCTAGCTAATTTTCTTATTTTTCAGAGACAGGGTCTATGTTGCCCAGGCTGGTCTTGAACTCGTGGCCTCAAGTGATCCTTCTGTCTCAGCCTCTCAAAGTGCTGGGATTACAGGTGTGAGCCACCATGCCCAGCCTAGCTGATCTTTTAATTTGCCTGTGAAATGGGTACTTACCTCATACTGATGCTGTGAGAAACAAGAAAGAATGTAGTAAAGTACTTATTGCAGAGCCTAGTACATAGTAGTCACTTGGGTACTTATTATTAATAAACAGCTGTAAGATGACAGTCACACTCTAACAGTAAATAAGATTATTTATTGGATTCTCCCACATTCTTCATCCTCCACCTCCTGAGATTAGAACAGGGGAGAAAAACCTGAGACCACAAGAAGTGATCAAGAAACAAAAGACAGCGGCAGTTATCACTGTAGTTCCTATGAACTGCTTTAAGTCAGCAGTGAGGTATTTGTATTTTGTATTGCATTACTCCCATAAAGTTAAACCTCAATTAACTAGAACCTCTGTTCCAAAATGGTGTTTACAGCCAGGCGTGGTGGCTCACGCCTGTAATCCCAGCACTCTGAGAGGCCAAGGCGGCTGAGGTCAGTTCGAGACCAGCCTGGCCAAAATAGTGAAGCCCCATCCCTAATAAAAATACAAAAGTTAGCTGGGCATGGTGGTGGGCACCTGTAATCCCAGCTACTCTGGAGGCTGAGGCTGCAGAATTGCTTGACTCCAGGAGGTGGAGGATGCAGTGAGCCGAGATCACACCACTGCCCTCCAGCACGGCAACAGAGTGAGACTCCATCTCAAAAAACAAACAAAAAATCAAAATGCTGTTTATATTCACTTTTAGAAGAAAAATGCAAATGACAAAAAAGGGTTACATATATATATTTATTTTTAAAAATTCCAGGGGATGTCCCAAAGTTAGTAAACAGTTCTGTTTCTTGTCCTTTCTATGGCTGATGCAGTTTCAATTGTTCAGTTCAACAGAAAGGTCATTTGAAAGGTCTCCACCATCAAGAAACACTAACTCATCTCTGGCATATCATATTTTTTAAGGCAGAAGTATTTTGTATAATGGTTACTACAGAGTGTTTACTGGTTAATTTTTAGTTAACCAGAACCACACATCCCATAGATATTCCATTTAACTGAGGTTTATATCCGTAAGAGCATTACCACAGAAAAATTTCCCTTTAGCAATTTCAAGAGACCTCAGCCACCAATATACCTACCTTCTTGACAATATAAAGTGAAATATTGCTTTAGATGAAAAATTTTTATGTATTATTTAGAAAAAATTTGATACTTAATTTTGATTTTTAATCACCTTCCACAACGATTTGATATACCTTAAACTCCACTTAACATTTTTTATAAGAGAATCACTTTCAAGGGAAAAAATGAATCTCACTATATTTTTAAAATCTGCTTTATAAAAAAAGCATATAAATGTCAATCTGCCAGATATACTTCCTATCCCCAACACAGCTGTAACAGTGACTGATAGGGTCATGACCATGAAGCAAATTTTACTTCCTAGATAGAAATGTGTAGGTGGCAGAAAGTGTATTTTTCAGCAGGAGTGATTCTGTTGGATCTCTTTACAATATCAGAGCAGTTGTTAGAAATGTTAGTATTTTATTTGGTTTCTTGCTGTGCAGGATTTTCACAATGTTGAAGTGATGTCTGTTCACCCAGTCATCATCACCGTCATCGTCTCAGTCTTGGGAACCATCAGCAGTGTCCCCCACACAGAGAGACAGGTATAGTGGTGCAGTTTAGTGACAGAGAATCCAGTCTTAGATCCTGTTTATATCACATTTTTGTGAATTTACACAAAATTCCATTTATAGCTTTAAAACTGTACTACGTAACACATTACTACTACAAAATATCCTTCTCTGTAAATGCACTGAAAATTTTCTTGGGCATTTTATTAGGCCTTTTTTTTAGCATTATTACAAATGCTAACAACTAGATTATTTCAAACCCCTAAATATAAAGTCAGCTTCTTAATTTTCTGAAATTTAGTTAATACGAATTCTGTAGGAATACTGACCCATCTCTTTTTATCCAACCTTCAAAATACTTAAGCCTATTTGCCCATCTCACTTAACCTTCAAAATAGTTAAAAAACAAACCCAAACTAGCTATATATAACAAGAATCTTTCAATTTCCAAACTATTGAAAGACCCTGTCAGCCAATCTATGAAATTATACAAGATGAAGCTGAAAAGGCTGTGCTTTTTTTTAAACTACTAAACCCAGTTCTTTTCTCCTAAAGTTGTAAGAAAATGGAAAATCTGTTTTTAAATCATGCAAAGATTTAAATAAACATTTTTCTATCTCCTCGAAGAAACTGTTTATCTTACGATTATAAATATTCATAACACTCAAACTACTTTTTTGTGGCCATTTATGTTTTTGACACTAGATTGTATGGTACTATTTTGCCAAGATGTAGTATAATGCTAAATTATGTATAAAATATGATTTCTGGAATTTGTCCATCTTCTATTGAAGTCCCATTATTATTGCCTGGGGAACTAAAAAAGAAAAAAACAGTCTTGCTTGCAGCAGGTGTCTCATGCACTACTTTCTTCAATCCTTTCGTGCCATAGTGGGAATCTGGACCCTAAATGAGAACAAAAGGTTCCTTAGTAATTTTCATTTAATAAGCACTCAGTTTAATGTGGTATTTTAATTAGATTAATGTTCTATTACATTATACTATCACTCCTATATAAAATTTTATGATGTCATTTAGAGAAAAATGAAGTTTTTACCAAAAAAACTAATTAATGAATAAAAATACTGAATGTAGAGCCCAGCTATTACAGAATAGTGAAAAGATTTTTTAAAAATTACTTTTATTTTCTGCCAAACATTCAACTGCTTACTGAAACAAAGGGCTACTTCTTAGGAAGATCTATTTCCTTCAGAACAGAGCTGTGGGGAGAAACACTTCTTTTCAGAAGACAGTGGAATATTTTAGGTACCAACTTCTTTTCCCCACTCTTTATAAATGGCTCAGCTGTCAGTGACTCCCAGATTCTAAAACACACTTTCTGCAACATTCACGAGGAAACCATCTGGAACATCGTGCATGATTCTTACTTTGAGTGTTGCACATGCTGTGTAGCACACATTGGGCAGGATCTCTATGGGTTCCTTGAACATGACCCTGAACGTGTTAGCCGTCCCATCACAACTAAAGCCGGTATCATTCTGTCCCAGAGTTTGTTTTTTCTCATATTCAATGATCTGTAATTTTTAAGAGACAAGTTACATTTAAGTTAAACCAAATGAAGCAAACTACAGAAAATAGTATGAAGCCCTTAGGCATCTGTGTGTGTGTGTGTGTGTGTGTGTGTGTGTGTGTGTGTGTGTGTGTTTTAAACAAACTCTCACTCTGTTGCCCGGTCTGGAGTGTAGTGGTGGGATCTCGGCTCACTGAAACCTCCACTTCCCAGGTTGAAGCAATTTTCGTGCCTCAGCCTCCTGAGTAGCTGGGATTACAGGTGTGCACCACCACACCTGGCTACTTTTTTTATATTTGTAGTAGAGACAGGGTTTCACCATGTTGGCCAGTCTGGTCTCCAACTCCTGGTCTCAAGTGATCTGCCCACCTCAGCCTCCCAAAGTGCTGGAATTACAGTCTTGAGCCACTGCACCCAGCCCTAATTTTTCATTTTTTTTGTGTGTGGTGATGGGATCATGTTCTGTTGCCCAAACGGTTTCTATTATTTCACTCATAGTATTTATACTTCGTCTTTTTTTTAAATTATATTTTATGTTCTAGGGTGCATATGCACAACGTGCAGGTTTGTTACATATGAATACACGTGCCATGTTGGTGTGCTGCACCCATTAACTCATCATTTACATTAGGTATATCTCCTAATGCTATCCCTCCCCCCACCCCCACCCCACAACAGGCCCTGGGGTGTGATGTTCCCCTTCCTGTGTCCAAGTGTTCTCATTGTTCAATTCCCACCTATGAGTGAGAACATGCAGTGTTTGGTTTTCTGTTCTTGCCATAGTTTGCTGAGAATGATGGTTTCCAGCTGCATCCATGTCCCTACAAAGGACATGAACTCATCATTTTTTATGGCTGCATAGTATTCCATGGTGTATATGTGCCTCTTAATCCAGTCTGTCATTGATGGACATCTGGGTTGGTTCCAAGTCTTTGCTATTGTGAATAGTGCCACAATAAACATATGTGTGCATGTATCTTTATAGCAGCATGATTTATAATGCTTTGGGTATATACCCAGTAATGGGATGGCTGGTACACTTCATCATTTTAATGTACCTATAATCCTGATGCCCTCCCTCAGTTTGTACACAAGGAGTCTGGTCTGGTGTCTTCTTTTTTTTTTTTTTTTTTGAGATGGAGTCTCACTCTAGCCCAGGCTGGAAGGCAGTGGCGTGATCTTGGCTCACTGCAATGTCTGCCTCCCAGGTCCCGGTTCAAGCAATTCTCCTGTCTGAGCCTGCCAGGTAGCTGGGATTACAGGCATGCACCACCATGCCCAGCTAATTTTTTTGATTTTTAGGAGAGACGGGGTTTCACCATGTTGGCCAGGCTGGTCTCAAACTCCTGACCTCGTGATCCACTCTCCTTGGCCTCCCAAAGTGCTGGGATTACAGGTGTGAGCCACTGCACCTGGCCGAGTCTGGTGACTTCTGTAATACATAATGTAAGAGTGAGGTTCCACAATCAGCGGCTGACAGTGGGGAACTTGCGCCTTCCTGGACCTGCCGATTATCCAGCTTGCTTAAGTGAGTTCATGGGGTCTACTGAATAGGATCTTAACAATACGTTAAAAAAGTATATAAAGTACAATGGGGAGTGATTGTGAAAATCTTTTATATCGTTCAGAGGTTTGCTAACGTCTTTCTGTACTTAAAAAACACAGAAACAAAATTTTCTAACCTATTAAAAAATCTTTCAAATAATTTCAGTGAGTTTAAAATTTATTTATTAAAATATTAATATAACTTTCTGGCTGGGCACAGTGGCTCACACCTGTAATCCCCGCACTTTGGGAAGCCTAGGTGGGCAGACACCTGAGGTCAGGGGTTCGAGACCAGCCTTGCCAACATGGTGAAACCCCGTCTCTACTAAAACTACAAAAATCAGCTGGGTATGGTGGCGCGTGATTGTAATTCCAACTACTTGGGAGGCTGAGGCACAGTAATCGCTTGAACTTGGGAGGCAGAGGTTGCAGTGTGCAGAGATCGTGCCATTGCATTCCAGCCTGGGTGATAGAGAGACTCTGTTTAAAGAAAAAAAAAAGCCTTCTAATTGGTTTATAAGCACAACAAACTGACATGAATGATGTAAATTTAGCAGCTGAATTTCACAATAAACCTTAGTGTACAGCATTAGAAAATAAGTAGAATGATTCTGTTGGCACAGCCAATAACACAATTCTTCCTTTTGGAGGATGGTATCTTCTTTCTGAGGTAGTATGGTATCTTTTTTGACTGTCATCAAGCCAGATGTTTGAACTGCTGTATCACAAAATATAAAACCAGTATTTTGAAAACTAACAATGCACTTTGATCACAAAGTTAACCGAAGTTTTTATTATTAAAGATAATATATTAATAACATTTTAGAGATGGTGGGTTCTTCTGTTGATAAACAAAAATGTGAAACATTTGTCTACTTTCTCATATTTTTCATGTTTCAATTTATACATAAAATATACATACAGTATTGCATATATATAAATTGGTAAGTAAAAATACAATATGGATGTGTTTTCAAAAGTAATTTTACTAATCGGGGTATGCAGTCAAAAGTGTAAAGAACACTGGTTTATTAATAAGGAAAGGAAGGAGACAGGTATTTTAACTTTTTTTTTTTTTTTGAGACGGAGTCTCGCTCTGTCGCCCAGGCTGGAGTGCAGTGGCCGGATCTCAGCTCACTGCAAGCTCCGCCTCCTGGGTTTACGCCATTCTCCTGCCTCAGCCTCCCGAGTAGCTGGGACTACAGGCACCCGCCACCTCGCCCGGCTAGTTTTTTGTATTTTTTTAGTAGAGACGGGGTTTCACCGTGTTAGCCAGGATGGTCTTGATCTCCTGACCTCATGATCTGCCCGTCTCGGCCTCCCAAAGTGCCGGGATTACAGGCTTGAGCCACCGCGCCCGGCCAGGTATTTTAACTTTCCTCCAGATCAGGGAGTAGCGCCCTATCTGAAAGAACTGAGGTGGAGAAAGCCTAAAGAATGAAGCAGGGGCCTAATGCCTGTAATCCCAATGCCTTGGGAGGCCAAGGCAGGAAGATCACTTGGGCCCTGGAGTTCAAGACTACCCTGGGCAATATGGCGAGACAAACAAACAAACAAAAAAACAAAGAAAAATTAGTTGGGCGAGGTGGCACATGCCTGTGGTCCTAGCTACTTGGGAGGCTGAGGTGGGAGGATTTCTTGAGCCTGGGTGATTGAGGCTACAGTGAGCTATGATCGCACCACTGCTCTTCAGCCTGGGCGACAAAGTGAGACCCTGTCTCAAAAAAAAGTAACCAAGAATAAAGCAGGGTCTGCTCAGCCCCTCCGGAAGTCACAGGATGCTCATACCAGTTACAAGAAATTTAGTTTCAGTCCTAGAGTTGAAAGAGCCATGAAAAAGGCAGGAGGGTGTTTTAAGACTGCAGAGCAGGAAGTACTAATAGAAGGGATTCCTGGACAAAGAAGACCTTCTTATATGCTAATGCTTTTGTGAAGGACCCCAATTTTCTGCAACCAGACTTTTTAGATCAATTCTAAAACAGAACTCTCTATGCTTACAATGCTACTGAGAGGCCTTCCGATTCCTTTGACAATTATATTGAAATTTGGATTCTGTCAAAACAATATCTTATTGTAAAGTTACCTATTTGTTTTATTTTAAGATGATATATGGTGGGGGAGGAAACTGTACCTGTATATTCACTTGATAATCTGTAGGGCCATGAATAGATCCATATAAGCCAAATCCAACTATAGAGATCCTTCTATTAACTGTGAACCTGAGAGAAAGAAGCCAAAAATAAAATAACATAATTAATCCCATGTGTTCATATTCTGAAGGGTTATAAATTTTTTTAAGTGTAACCTGGAGGAAAACAAATTAGATATCCTTGGAAATGTCATCTGTTTGCTTACCAAAAAGCTTTCTAGAGTAGATTTGAACTTAACAGGAACCTAAAAATTGGTTTTGTAAAATAATTTAACCTAAATATCCACTTTTGTTGTAATGACAATTTTAGTGCTGTATGAGTCCAAATATTTGTACATCTTTTTCATGAACGCAGACATATCAGCCATTAGGACTGAAGCCCAGCATCTCAAACTATAACAATTATCAATTCAATAAATACTTACTAAGGGCCTATCATATTTAGGTACTAGGCCTGGCACTGCGGAAGTAATGGTCAACAAGACAGTTTCTACCTGCATTGTGCTTACAGTCTAATGGAGGACACTGATAATAAAAGAAACGAATAAATAAATAATTACAAATTGTAACAAGAGCTGTGAAGGGAGCAGGCTACTCTAATAGAATACTGGTGGCAAAAGGCTGGGACAGGACTCGAATGCAGTTTACTAACTAGAATAATTAGCAAGTCCAGTTTGATCATAATAGTTAAGAAATACTGACCCATCTTACTCCATTTTGTGAATGTATAAAAACTGATATTAAATACATATGGAACTGAGGCCCGGTGTGGTGGCTCACACTGCAGTCCTGGCACTTTGGGAGACTGAAGCAGGTGGATCACCTGAGGTCAGCAGTTTGAGACCAGCCTGGCCAACATGGCAAAACCCCGTCTCCACTAAAAATATAACAATTAGCCAGGCGTGGTAGCAGGCACCTGTAATCCCAGCTACTTGAGAGGCTGAGGCAGGAGAATCGTTTGAACGTGGGAGATGGAAGTTGCAGGTGACCCTGCACTCCATCCTGGGTGACACAGCGAGACTCCTTCTCAAATAATAATAATAATAATAATAATAATAATAATAATAATAATAATAAGGAACTAAAAGCCTGTAAAATCTGACATAATTATAATGTCTTACATTACAAAATAACATTAAGTAATTCTCAACATTTTCAGCAACAACCTCAATTATTAGTAATACTACTAGCACATCAATACCACTTCATGAGTACTTCCTAGTGTGCCAGGCACTGAACTTCAGTTCTTTACAGAATTATTTCCTTCAGTCATCATAACAGCCCTATAAGCTAGAATAACAGTACTATTTTAAACATCTGGTACAGTAAGATCACCTTAAACACTTACAAACATGTAATTTTTTTTAAAGAGATGGAGTCTTGCTCTATTGCTGAGGCTGGAGTACAGTGGTACAATCATGGCTCACCACAGGCTTGAACTCCTGGGCTCAAGTGATCCCTCCACCTCAGCCTCCCAAGTAGCTGGACTGCAGACACACATCACCATTCCTGGCTAAATTTTTTTTTTTTTTTTTTACAGATGGAGTCTCATTAAGTTGCCCAGGCTGGTATAGAACTGGTCTCTGATGATTCTCCCAACTCATTGTCCGGAGTTGCTGGGATTATACGCATGAGCTACCCACTCCTGGCTCTAATATATGTTATTTATGATTTTTATTATAAAAAAGCAGGCCAGGCACAGTGCCTCATGCCTGTAATCCCAGCACTTTGGGAGGTCGAGGCGGGTGGATCATCTGAGATCAGGAGTTCGAGACCAGCCCAGCCAACATGGTGCAGCCTCGTCTCTACTAAAAATACAAAATTAGCCAGGCGTGGTGGCACACGCCTGTAATCCCAGCTACTAGGGAGGCTGAAGCAGGAGAATTGCTTAGAACCCGGGAGGCGGAGGTTGCAGTGAGCCGAGATGGTGCCAGCCTGGGCGACAAAGCAAGACTCCGTCTCAAAATAAAAAAAAAAAAAAAAAATAGGCCAGGCACAGTGGCTCATGCCTGTAATCCCACCACTCTGGGAGGCTAATGGGGATGGATCATGAGGTCAGGGACTCAAGACCCTTCTGGCCAACATGGTGAAACCCTGTCTCTACTAAAAATAGAAAAATTAACTGCGTGTGGTGGTGTGTGCCGCAGTCCCATCTACTCAAGAGGCTGAAGCAGGAGAATCGCTTGAACCTGGAGGCAGGGGCTGCAGTGAGCCAAGATCGCACCACTGCACTCCAGCCTGGGCAACAGAGAGAGACTCAGTCTCCCTGTCGTGGGGCGGGCAGAGGGGGGAGGGATAGCATTAGGATGCCTAATGTAAATGATGAGTTAATGGGTGCAGCACACCAACATGGCACATGTATACATATGTAACAAACCTGCACATTGTGCACATGTACCCTAGAACTTAAAGTATTAAAAATAAATAATAAACAAGTAATAATATATCCTGCTTAAAAAAACAGAAAATGCAGCTATTTAAGAGGAAAATTTAAAAGTATCCATAAATCCAGAGATTGCCCTTGCAAACCCTTTACATTTTTTAATCCTTTATATTTTTCAGTTACATTTCTATGAACATATATGTAATTTTAAAAATTGTATCAGAATATATATATTTGTAACCTCTTTTTCATGTAAAATGATAAAAAAAAATACTACCAATTCACTATATTTAACTAATGCCTTGTTGTATAATCTAGGTTATTTGCAGTTTTTATTATATAATAATGGCATGATGAACAATCTTATAGCTAAATCATTTTATGAAGCCTTAATTATTTTCCTTGGAATAAATTCTTAGTAGAATTGTTGATGAAAATAAAAGGCACATTCTTTAAAAAAAATTTATTTTTATTTCTTTATTTACACAGGGTCTTGCTCTGTCACTCAAACAGGAGAGCAGTGGTGCAATCATGGCTCACTGCAGCTTCAACCTCTTGGGCTCAGGCGACCCTCCTGCCTCAGCCTCCTGAATATCTGGGACCACAGGTGCATGCCACTACCTGCAGCTAACTTTAAAAAAATTATTATTTGTAGAGGCAGGATCTCAATATGTTGCCAAGGCTGATCTTGAACTCCTGGGCTCAAGGGATCCTCCTGCCTTGGCCTCCCAAAGTGTTTTGATTACAGGTGTGAGCCACCACACCCAGTCAAAAGACAGAGTCTTAAGGCTTTAGGTAAGCATTGTCAAGTTGCTTTCTGGAAAGATAACATTTTATACCCCATAAGGTATAAGGATCATTTTACTCTCAGTCTTATCAACCAGGAGTATTTTTCATTTCCTTTTGCCTTTGAAAAACTGATAGTGACAAATTCCATTTATATTTTGATTATTATTGTTACTATTTGACACAGGATCTCACTTTGTCACCCAGTCTGGAGTGCGATGGCATGATCTCAGCTCATTGCAGCCTCAACCTCCCAGGTTCAAGCAATCATCCCACCTCAGCCCCCATAAGTAGCTGGGACTACAGGTACACGCTACCATGCTCAGCTAATTTTTATATTTTTTTGTAGAGATGGGGTTTCGCCATGTTGCCCAGGCTGGTCTGGAACTCCTGAGGTCAACAGATCCACCCGCCTCAGCCCCCCAAGGTGCGTCGATTACAGGTGTGAGTCACCACGCCCAGCCTATTTGATTATTAATGAGATAAAACATTTGCTCATATGCTTACTGCCCACTGGATTTTCTGTCTAATGAAATACTGAACTCATGTTCTTTTCTCATTTTTCTCTACAGATGAGTTTGTCTTTTTAATGTAGATTCAAAAGATCATGTTATATATAGATGATATTTATGCTTTGTTGGTAATATCCACTATAAGTTTCCCATTTGTCACGTATCTTTTAACTTCATGGTGATTTTGTACTTAAAATTTTTGAATTATCTGTTTTCAAAATTATGATATATGCCAAGTTTAGAGAGGTCTACCTCATCCTCATAGTACATAAACATTTACCTGTTCCAGCACTTTCATGGTTTCAGTTTTAATGTTAAAATTTTAATTTACATGAATACAGGTATACGGGATCAGTAAGGATCTAACTTAATTTTCCCAGTGATTAATCTTTCACTCACCTTTATCATATTCTTTTTTGTTTTTGAGACAGGGTCTTGCTCTGTTGCCCGGGCTGGAGTGCAATGGTGAGATCACAGCTCAGTGCAGCCTCAACCTCCCAGGCTTAAGCAATCCTCCTTCCTCAGCCTCTTAAGTAGCTGCGATTACAGATGCATGCACCATGCCTAATTTTTAAATTTTTTGGTAGAGATGGAGTTTCACCATGTTGCACAGGCTGCTCTCAAAGTCCTGGGCTCAAAAGTGAGTTCAGCCTTCCAAAGTGCTGGGATTACAGGCGTGAGCCAGTACACCTGGCCATATCATTTTCTAAATGTTCGTTTATGTTAGGTTAGTTTCTGACATCTATTGTCTGCTCCATACAACACTAATTTCCTATAGCTTTACAATACTTTGTCTTGTCATCTGTATTACTCTTATTAAAAGAGAAACATGTACTCTTCCAAATTAACTGCTAAGAATTTTGCCAGCCAGGTGCGGTTGCTCACACCTGTAATCCCAGTACTTGGAGAGGCTGAGGCAGCCAGATCACCTGATATCAGGAGTTCATGACCAGCCTGACCAACATGGTGAAACCTTGTTTCTATTAAAAATACAAAAATTAGACAGGCATGGTGGCAGGCGCCTATAATCCCAGCTACTCGGGAGGCTGAGGCAGGGAGAATCACTTGAACTCGGGAGGCGGAGGTTGCAGTGAGCCCAGATCTCACCATTGCACTCCAGCCTGGGCAACAAAACAAGACTCCGTCACAGAACAAAAAAAAAAAAAATTTTTGCCAAGCCACTCTCCACTACCTAAAATAGTATGTGACTTCTGAAAGAAATTCTCTAACATACATAGGTTAACTTGGAAGACACTGTCCTTATTAAAGTCTGATTCTACTCAAACTTTTCCAGTTCTTCATAAAGCTAATGTACTTTATATTACTTACTGGGTTTAATCCTACTATTTAATATTATGTTACTGTTATGAATGGGATTCTTCACAATACTATAGTAACATTCTATATATATAGTGATATATAAAACCACTATAATACAGTAACATACTGTAATAGTAACATACTCAAAATATTATTTACTGATATTTACTCAATTGTAACTAAATTCTTTTATATAATAATTTTTTGTGGTAAAATATGTACCATTTTAACCATTTTTAAGTGTACAGCTCAATGGCACTAAATACATTCATATCATTGTACAACTGTCACCATTATTCATCTCTGTAACTGAATTTTGATGACATACAGGAACACCAATGGTTTTTAAATATGCTTTGTATAAGTGGCCACTATTCTCTTTCGTTGGTTCCAGTAGGTTTTTGGCTTGACACTAAGGTTATCTAGGTGGACCAGTTGTTCTCAAGACCAGTTCCACCCTCAAGGAGGCATACTCGATTTCACAAAGGTTTAGGGGCACTACTGGCAAGGAGCCAGGGAAACTAGATTTCCTGAAATGCATAGAACAGTCTCCATAACTCAATCAACTTTTAGGTGTTTTGCCAGAATTCATGTAGGTAAAAAATCTGTTTATAACTACAAGCCTTGAACCTCATTCCATTTTGTTTATAAACCAGATTTTTTAGTGCATTTTTTTGTTTTTGAGACAGAGTTTCGCTCTTGTTGCCCAGGCTGGAGTACAATGGCGCAATCTTGGCTAACCGCAACCTCCACCACCCAGGTTCAAGCGATTCTCCTGCCTCAGCCTCCCGAGTAGCTGGGATTACAGGCATGCGCCACCACGCCTGGCTAATTTTGTATTTTTAGTAGAGACAGGGTTTCTCCATGTTGGTCAGGCTGGTCTCGAACTCCCGACCTCAGGTGATCCACCTGCCTTGGCCTCACAAAGTGCTGCTGGGATTACAGGCGTGAGCCACCGTGCCCAGTCTTTTAGTGCAATTTTAATATTCAGACTTTTACAAGAGGCGACTACCATATAAACAGAAGCAATATACAGTAAATTCTCATTATCTGCATAAGTTATATTTCTTAATAGACAGAATTAGCAAATACTAAACCACTGCTCCCAGGGGAAATAAGCGCGCGCGTGTGTATCTATACAGATACATACATATACACACCTCACATAGATTATAATCTTAAATCCTAAAAACAACTCATCCAGGCAGGCGTGGTGCCTCACACCTGTAACCCCAGCACTTTGGGAGGCTGATGCTGGTGGATCACCTAAGGTCAGGAGTTCGAGACAAGCCTGGCCAACATGGTGAAACCCTGTCTCTACTAAAAATACAAAAGTAGCCATGTGTGGTGGCACATGCCTGTAATCCCAGCTACCTGGGAGCCTGAGGCAGGAGAATCACTTGAACCTGGAGGTGCAATGAGCTGAGATCGCTCCAGCCTGGACAACAAGAGTGAAACTCCATCTCAAAACAAACCAATAAACACCTCGTCCTAGTATATTCTATTTTCTTTATTCCACAAAAGAGAAAACAGAATTTGGAAGTGTTAAGTGACTTGTCTGAGGCTGCCCCACTAAGAGGTGCCAGAGCTGGGATTCAAGCCCCATTCAACCTGCCCAAGAGCCAGAGTTTCCTGCACTCCACTGCACTGTCCCTCCCTATCTCCACCTCTGTAGGAGAGCTGAAACAGGAAAGTAGAGCCTTGCCTTGTTCAGCCACAGCTGGAAACATGCTGGTCTGGCAACTAAAGCCTTTGCTGAAAATGACTAAGAAAGTGCCCAGAGTAGTGACTTTACAGGTTACAGATAAATTTCAGCCAGTAGGCAGGTTCAGAAATAGACACCATGAGTAGGATCAACTATATATACTCTTTTACTTGGAACCTTTAAAGAAAACGTAAGTGGCAGCAATGCTGCTCATGGTATTTAAGACATAACACACGGGTACTGTGCAGCTGAAACTGTCTCATCATGGTGATACATACATGTACAGCAACTGACTACTTCAGTTTGCCTTCTAGTGTTGTCCTGCCCGAAGTCTATGTATTGAACTACATATTTTACTATAAGTTACATTTATTTCCCCTTTATATTATAACTAGATCACTCATCAATTACAAAATGTATAAAGCATATTATCTATGAATTTTATTTCAGGTTAGTAAAGTGGGAATTACAAAATATTTATTAAAAAAAGAGAGAACTGGGTTTGATAGAGTTGTGAACTACTAATGTACATAATGCCATTAGCAAATAATCAATCAGAATTATAATAACACTGCTGAAAACAGCAAGGACAGTAGGCATCTCTGTCTTGAGGTTTCAATAGTTTATCATGGCAAACAAGTATTCTTCTAGGCCTAATCTAGTAAGAATTATATCTGGAATGAAGGTGAAATTTTATCAAAAACCTTTCTGACATCGACTGAAATCAAATTGTTTTTCTTCTTTGATCTGTTGTGAGAATTATACTAATACATTTCCTAACACTGAGCCATTCTTTCAATCTCCAAATAAACTCTGTTTGGGTCATACAGTGTTATTCTCCTAAGGTACAGATTCATTATCCTAATGTTTTACACAAACTTTCTTATTTATATTGAGATTGATCTAGATTTTTTTTGTCTTGTCTGATTCCTATATAAGGGTTATGCTTCCTTCAATAATTAACCAAGTAGTATTTTATTCTTTTAATGCTCAAGGAAACTAACTGTTCCTTGAGGATTTGACAAAACTCACCTGTAAAAATCACCTTGTGAAGGGACAGTTCTTTGATAACTTTTAATTCCTTCCATGGTAATTGGTCTATTCAGGCTTGCTTCTTCAGTCAATTTTGATAATTTATATTTGCCTATAAAATGATCCATTCCATCAACATGTTCAATTTATTAGCACAGAATAAACCCAGAATTAAAATAAAAATGTCAGCATATAATTATATTCCCGTTTTTACTTCTAAATGTGAATGTTTATTACCTTTGCCAGAGGTTTATTTATTTTATTGGTCTTTTAAAGGAACCAGCTTATGGATTTATCAATTCTACTATTTCTAATTCATTAATTTCTGCATTTATCTATTTACTTTCTCTTTTCTTATAGTTCTTTTGCTATTTGTTTTCTAGCTACTTGGGCTGAATGCTTAAATCATTTATTTCTACTCTATTTACTATAAGTAGTTAATTATTATTTTTTATTTGTGTGCAGCTTTGGCCTCATCCCATAAGTTTTTACATATAGTTATTGTGAATTATTATTCAATAGCCTACAAGTACATTTTTAATTTCCATGTTAACTCAAGATTTATAATAGTCCCCCATCCAACCAGATTTCTCTTTTTTAACCAACTTGTTAATTTCTAGTTTTATACTGAAGTGCTATTCAATAAATGAAAATCCAAAAGTCACGTTTTGTGAAAACCGGCATTGATTCTATTTTGACACTTGACCTAAAGAAACACAATACAGCAAAGACAATTTCTTCAACAGGATTATATGCATGCATTTTTCAAGATTCTTGATTTTTTTTCTCAAAGCTTTTATAAATGTATACTGAGATATTTTCCCTGCAACATCCATGCAAAGAAAAAACTCACACTAAACATAGTAAGGTTGCATTTATTAATTGTAGCCCTAAGTCTGTAAAAATAATGTTTGATCAATTAAGGTCTAGAGCTCAGCTCACTGGGCAGTGGTGATCCAAACAAAAATCACATAACAGCCAGATGTGGTGGCTCACCCCTGTAATCCCAGCACTTTTGAAGGCTGCGGCAGGTGAATCACTTGAGGTCAGTAGGTCAAGACCAGCCTGGACAACATGGTGAAACCCTGTCTCTACTAAAAATACAAAAATATTAGCTGGGCATGGTGGTGCATGCCTTACAGGTTACTTGGGAGACTGAGGTGGGAGGATTGCTTGAACCCAGGAGGCGGAGGTTACAGTGAGAGAGATCGCGCCACTGCACTCCAGCCTGAGTGACAGAGCGACTCCATCTCGGGGGGAAGAAAAAATCACGTAACAGAAGGTCCAACCCAATCCTTTCTTACTCTATTTTTTTCTTAAGAAGTCACCCTCACTCATAAATCAGTGAGGAGGGCAGGATGCCTCAGTGACTTCTTGACTCCTGTATTAACTTAACTTAAAAGTGTATTAAACAAAGTATAAAATGAAATGTTGGTTAATTATCTCCCATAATATATAAAAAAGGCCAAATGGTAACTGCTACCCCCACTCTACCCCCGTATCCCCAATATAACAGATACCTGATTCGATCACTCGTCCCACTGTAACCCCAGCGGCTTTCTACTTGCTGGAATCTATTGATGCAGCATTCCTTTCCTCTGAGGCAGCACCTTGGTCGGTCAATGTATTCAACTCGGGGTTTAGGGTTGACAGTAAAATGAAGAAAGAGGTTTACCACTTCACGATCTGACAAAATTCCAGATTGAGCAGGACCTGTGGAAATAAAAACATAAACCTAAAAAAAGCAATTTGATTTCAATTCTTAACTTTGGAATACTCCACTTAAAGTAAATTCAAATCTAGAGAATGTAAATAAAAATAGGGAAAAAAAATCTTAGCATATATAATCTTTGCATATATTTTAAAGTTTTGATAAATCCATTTGAGGTTAAACACATTAATTAAAATGTTAAAAGCATTAATTAGTCAAAACTTAGATCCAGGAATAAATGCTGTTCCTTATGGATGCCAGGAATCCTCCTTTCTCACCTTATATAAAAATCAACTCGAGATGAATCAAAGACTTAAATCTAAGAAACCATAAAAATTCTAGAAGATAGCATCTAGAAAACTCTTCAAGACATTGGCTTAGGTAAATAATTCATGACTAAGAACCCAAAAGCAAATGCAACAAAAACAAAAATAAATGAATGGAACCTAATTAAACTAAAAAGCTTTTGCACAGCGGAAGAAATAATCAGCAGAGCAAACACACGACCCACGGAGTGGGAGAAAATATTTGCAAACTATGCATCCAACAAAGGACTAATACCCAGAATCTACAACTCAAAACAAATCAGCAAGAAGAAAAAAACAAATAATCCCAGGACAAAGTGTGCAAAGGACAGGAGGAGACAATTCTCAAAAGAACATATACAAGTGGCCAACAAACATATGAAAAAAATGCCCACGCTCATCACTAATTATCATGGAAAGGCAAATTAAAACCGCAATAAGGTATCACCTTACTCCTGCAAGAATGGCCATAATTAGAAGAAAAAAAAAAAAGATGCTGGCGTGGATGTGGTGAAAAGGGAACTCTTTTACACTGCTGATGGTAATGTAAACTAGTACAATCACTAAGGAAAACAGTATGGAGATTCATTAAAGAACTAAAAAGGGCCAGGCATGGTGGCTCATGCCTGTAATCCCAGCACTTTGGGAGGCTGAGGTGGGCAGATCACGAGGTCAGGAGTTTGAAACCAGCCTGACCAACATGGTGAAACCCCATCTGTAAAAAAAATACAAAAATTAGCTGGGTGCAGTGATGTGCGCCTGTAGTCCCAGGTACTCGGGAGGCTGAGGCAGGAGAATCGCTTGAACCTGGAGGCGGAAGTTGCAGTGAGCCATGATCGCACCACTGCACTCCAGCCTGGGCAACAGAGCAAGACTCTGTCTCAAAAAAAAAGAACTAAAATTAGAACTACCATTTGATCCAGCAATTCCACTACTGGATATCTACCCAAAGGAAAGTAAGTCATTACATGAAAAAGATACTTGCACATACATGTTTATAGCAGCACTACTGGCAACTGCAAAAAATATGGAGCCAAGCTAAATGCCCATCAACCAATGACTGGATGAAGAAAATGTGGTATATATACATCACAGAATACCACTCAGCCATAAAACAGAATGAAACAAAGGCCTTTGCAGCAACCTGGATGCACTTGGAGGTCATTATTCTAAGTGAAGTAACTCAGGAATGGAAAACCAAATATCATATGGTCCTACTTATAAGTGGGAGCTAAGAAGCTATGAGGAGGCAAAGGCGTAAGAATGATACAATGAACTTTGGGGACTTGGGGGAAATGGTGGAAGGCAGGTGAGTGATAAAAGCCTACATGTTGGGTACCATTCCTAATCATGGTGAAACCCCGTCTCTACTAACAATACAAAATTTAGCCGAGCATGGTGGTGGGTGCCTGTAATCCTAGCTACTCGGGAGGCTGAGGCAGGAGAATCACTTGAACCTGGCAGGTGGAGGTTGCACTGAGATGAAATTGTGCCACTGCACTCCAGGCTGGGTAGTGACAGAGTCTTACTCTGTCTCCAAAAAAAAAGAAAAAAAAAAAAAAAGGAATAGAATAGCATTCAAATGAAAGATGGAGCTTTCTACCCAGAAAAATATCCTTCAAAAATGAAGGCAAGCTGGGCTCAGCGGTGTGCCCCTCTAGTCTCAGCTACTCAGGAGGCTGGGGCGGGAGGATTGTTTGAGGCCAGAAATTTGAGGCTGTGAATAGCCACTGAACTCCAGCCAGGGCAACATAGCAGGGCCTCATCTCTTTAAAAAAAAAAAAAAAAGACAAAAGACAAAAGACAAAACAGAGTTGAGAGAATCTGGTTAGTATCCTGCCTATTCTAAAATAAATACTGAAGGGAATTTTTCAAGCTAACAGAAATGTTTCCAGATAGAAGCACACATCTGGTCATACAGAAAAAAATGAAGATAACTGAAAGGGCAAATATATAGGCAAATCAAAATGATTATTGACTTTAATGTTTTGTGGGCTTTATAACATATGAAAAATTAAAATACATGAAATAGTAGCACCAAAGGCTAGAGAAGGTTAAATATAGCAAAAGTATCAATAACGCCTTTATTATAGTGTAGAAAATTTTAATTAAAAATTTTAAATTTAATTTATTTATTTAGAGACAGGGTCTCACTGTCACCCAGGTATGGAGAGCAGTGGTGTGATCATGGCTAACTGCAGCCTTGAACTCCTGGGTTCAAGTGATCCCCAGCTCAGTCCCCCAGGTAGCTGCGACTACAGGTGTGTGCCACCACTCCAGGCAAATTTTTAAATTTTTTTTTGTAAAGACAGGGTTTCCCCATTTTGCCGAGGCTGCCTTGAATTCGACTCAAACAATCCACCCGCCTCAGCCTCCCAAAGTGCTGGGACTAAAGGCATGAGCCACTGTGCCCCACCTAAAAATTTTAATTTTTAAGATTTAATTTAAAAATCAGTAAGAATATATTCTTGTAATAACAAGGGCAACCCACTAAAATAATAATAAAAGACTCTTTAATAAGGGAGGCTGAGGTAGGAGGATCACCTGAGCCCAGGAGGTTGATGCTGGAGTGAGCTGAAATCATGCCACTGCATTCCAGCCTGGGTAACAGAGGAGACACTGTCTACAAACGAAAAAAAAAAAAAAAAAAAAAGAAAGAAAGTTTAAAGTTTAATAGACTATTAATCATATTAAGTATAAAGTGAATCAAATATTCCAAATAAAAGGCAAAGTCTTTCAGACTGAATTTTAAAAAAATGCTTACAAGAGACATGGTCAAAATAACGTAAGGCTAAAAGTAAAAGGATGAGAAAGACATAGAATTTTAAAAACCTTGAGAAACTATACCAATATCAGACAAAGACTTTAAAACAAGAAGTTTAGGCCGGGCGTGGTGGCTCATGCCAGAACTTTGGGAGGCTGAGGCGAGCTGATCACTTGATGCCAGGAGTTCGAGACCAGCCTGGCCAACTTGGCAAAACCCCATCTCTACTAAAAATACAAAATTTAGCAGGGCATGGTAGTGCACGCCTGTAGTCCCAGCTATCAGAACTGCTTAAGCCCAGGAGGTGGAGGTTGCAGTCAGCGAAGACTGTGCCACTGCACTCCGGCCTGGGTGACAGAGGGAGACTCTGTCTCAAAAAATAAAAATAAAAAACAAAAACCCACAGGAAATTTAATTAGATTTAAAGTGAGATAGCTTGGGGGCGGCGCAAGATGGCCGAATAGGAACAGCTCCAGTCTCCAACTCCCAGCGCGAGCGACACAGAAGACCAGTGATTTCTGCATTTTCAACTGAAGTACTGGGGTCATCTCACTAGGGAGTGCCGGACAATCGGTGCTGGTCAGCTGCTGCAGCCCGACCAGCGAGAGCTGAAGCAGGGCGAGGCATCGCCTCACCTGGGAAGCGCAAGGGGGAAGGGAATCCCTTTTCCTAGCCAGGGGAACTGAGACACACAACACCTGGAAAATCGGGTAACCAAAACAGAGATATAGACCAATGGAACAGAACAGAGTCATTAGAAATAATACCACACATCTACAGCCATCTGATCTTTCACAAACCTGAGAGAAACAAGAAATGGGGAAAGGATTCCCTATTTAATAAATGGTGCTGGGAAAATTGGCTAGCCATAAGTAGAAAGCTGAAACTGGATCCTTTCCTTACTCCTTATATGAAAATTAATTCAAGATGGATTAGAGACTTAAATGTTAGACCTAATACCATAAAAACCCTAGAAGAAAACCTAGGTAGTACCATTCAGGACATAGGCATGGGCAAGGACTTCATGTCTAAAACACCAAAAGCAACGGCAGCAAAAGCCAAAATTGACAAATGGGATCTCATTAAACTAAAGAGCTTCTGCACAGCAAAAGAAACTACCATCAGAGTGAACAGGCAACCTACAGAATGGGAGAAAATTTTTGCAATCTACTCATCTGACGAAGGTCTAATATCCAGAACCTACAAAGAACTCAAACAAATTTACAAGAAAAAAACAAACAACCCCATCAAAAAGTGGGCAAAGGATATGAACAGACATTTCTCAAAAGAAGACATTCATACAGCCAACAGACACATGAAAAAATGCCCATCATCACTGGCCATCAGAGAAATGCAAATCAAAACCACAATGAGATACCATCTCACACCAGTTAGAATGGCAATCATTAAAAAGTCAGGAAACAACAGGTGCTGGAGAGGATGTGGAGAAACAGGAACACTTTGACACTGTTGGTGGGACTGTAAACTAGTTCAACCATTATGGAAAACAGTATGGCGATTCCTCAAGGATCTAGAACTAGATGTACCATATGACCCAGCCATCCCACCCAAAGGATTATAAATCATGCTGCTATAAAGACACATGCACACGTATGTTTATTGCAGCACTATTCACAATAGCAAAGACTTGGAATCAACCCAAATGTCCATCTGTGACAGACTGGATTAAGAAAATGTGGCACATATACACCATGGAATACTATGCAGCCATAAAAAAGGATGAGTTTGCATCCTTTGTAGGGACATGGATGCAGCTGGAAACCATCATTCTTAGCAAACTATCACAAGAACAGAAAACCAAACACCGCATGTTCTCACTCATAGGTGGGAACTGAACAAT
>NC_045439.1:94060155-94098273 GCF_002776525.5 Piliocolobus tephrosceles | reverse complement strand
ATTGTTCAGTTCCCACCTATGAGTGAGAACATGCGGTGTTTGGTTTTTCTCTTCTTGTGACAGTTTGCTAAGAATGATGGTTTCCAGCTGCATCCATGTCCCTACAAAGGATGCAAACTCATCCTTTTTTATGGCTGCATAGTATTCCATGTCTGTCTCCTGCCTGTCCCTGGGAAAATGGAACATCTCCGTGTATCTGTATGTCTTACTGCTGATTTACTCCCTTATCTTTTTGGCAATAAATACTGAGGGAACTCAGAGACCGGTGCTGGTGTGGGTCCTCTGTAAGCACAGCACCGGTCCCCTGGGCCCCACTTTTCTTTCTCTATACTTTGTCTCTGTGTCTTTATTTCTTTTCTCAAGTCTCTCGTTCCACCTAACGAGAAGCACCCACAGGTGTGGAGGGGCAGGCCACCCCTTCACTGAGGCAGAGTGGATCACCTGAGGTCAGGAGTTTGAGACCAGCCTGGCCAACATGGTGAAAACCCGTCTCTACTAAAAATACAAAAAGTAGCTGGGGGTGGTGGCAAGCACCTGTAACCCCAGCTGGAGGCTGAGGCAGAAGAATCTCTTGAACTTGGAAGGCAGAGGTTGCAGTGAGCTGAGATCACGCCACTGCACTTCAGCCTAGGCAACAAACAGCAAAACTCCATCTCAACAAAAAAAAAAAAAAAAAAAAAAAGAAAGTTCCACCAAAGGCTCCTGGAACTGATAAAGAACTTCAGTAAAGCCTCAGAATATAAAATTAATGTACAAAAGTCAGCATCATTTCTATACACCAATAATGTTCAAACTGAGAGCCAAATTATGAATGCAATCCCATTTACCATGTCCACACAAATAATAAAATACCTAGAAATACATCTAAGATGTATTTCTAAGATGTATTTCTATCAGGTATTTTTACATCCATACATCCTGGTTAGATGTATTTTTACTAAGTAAAAGATCTCTACAAGGAGAACTATAAAACACTGCTGGAGGAAATCACAGACGACACAAACAAATGGAAAAATGTTCTATGCTCATGGATTGGAAGACTCAATATCATTCAAATGACCGTATTGCCCAAAGCAATCTACAGATTTAATGCTATTTCTATCAAACTACCAACATCATTTTTCACAGAACTAGAAAAATATTCTAAAATTCACATGGAACAACAACAAAAAAGCCTGAATAGCCAAAGCAATCCTAAGCAGAAAGAACAAAACCGGAGGCATCACATTACCATTGGGTTTCAAACTATACTATAAGGCTACAGTAACCAAAACAGCATGGTATTGGTACAAAAACTGACACATACACCAAAGGAACAGAAAAGAGAACCCAGAAATAAAGCTGCAGACCTACAGCCATCTGATCTTTGACAAAGTTGACAAAAATAAGCAATGGGGGTAGCTCCCTCTATTCAATAAATGGTACCGGGATAGTAGGCTAGCCATATGCTGAAGAACGAAACTGGACCCCCACCTTTCACCATAGACAAAAATTAACTCAAAATGGATTAAAGATTTAAAGTAAGATTTCAAACTGTAAGAATCCTAGAAGAAAACCTAGGAAACACCACTCTGGACACTGACCTTGGGAGATAATTTATGACAAAGTCCTCAAAAGCAATTGCAACAAAAACAAAAACTGATGAGTAAGACATAATTAAACTTCCTAATTAAAGCTTCTGCACAGTAAAAGAAACTATCAACCCAACAAATGGACAACCTATAGAATGGGAGAAAATATTCACAAACTATGTGTTTGACAAAGGTCAAATATCCAGGAGCTATAGGGAATTTTAACAATTCAGTAAGAAAAAAAAACCTCTTAAAGTGGGCCAAAAAATATGAAGACATTTCTCAAAAGAAGACATACAAGCAGCCAACAAACATGAAAAAAATGCTCAACATCACTAATCATCAGAGAAATGCAAATCAAAACCACAATGAGATACCATCTCACACTCCTCACTCCTCAGAATGCCTATTAAATTAAATAAATAAATAAAAAATAGTTGCTGCCGAGGCTACAGAGAAAAGGTAATTCTTACTCACTGATGGTGGGAATATAGACAAGTTTAGCCATTGTGGGAAGCAGTCTGGAGATTCCTCAAAGAACTCTGAACTACCAAGGTCGGGCACAGTGGGTCATGTCTGTAATCCCAGCACTTTGGGAGGCTAAGGCAAGTGGATCACTTCAGGTCAAGAGTTCAAGACCAGCTTGCCCAACATGGTGAAACCCTGTCTCTACCAAAAAATACAAAAAGTAGCTGAGTGTAGCGGTGGGCGTCTGCAGTCCCAGTTACCTGGGAGGTTGAGGTGGGAGAATTGCTTGAACCCAGGAGGTGGAAGTTGCAGTGAGCTGAGATTGTACCACTGCACTCCAGCCTGGAGTGAGGCTCTGTCTCAAAAAAAAAAAAAAAAAGAAAAAAGAAAAACACACAGAACTACCAGTCAACACAGCAATCCCATTACTGGTTATGTATCCAAAAGAAAATAAATTGTTCCACCAAAAGACACATGCACTCATATGTTCATCACAGCACTACTCATAATAGCAAAGACATTGACTCAACCTAGGTGTCCATCAATGGTAGACTGGGTAAAGAGAATGTGATACATACATACACACCCATGGACACACACACACCACAGAATACTACGGAGCCATAAAAAAGAACAAAATCATACCTTTTGCAGCAACATGGATGCAGCTAGAGGCCATTACTCTAAGTGAGTTAATGCAGAAACAGAAAACCAAATACCATATGTTCTCACTTGTGGAAGCTAAACATTGGATACAAATGGACATAAAGATGGAAACAATAGCCACTGAGCACTGTTAAAAAGGGGGAAAGAGGAAGGGACAGAAGCGGGAAAAGAGTTGAAAAACTAACTACTGGATATTATGCTCACTGCCTAAGTGATGCGATCAATTGTACCTCAAACTTCATCATCACATAATATACCCATGAAACAAATCTGTACGTTACCCCCAAATCTAAAATAAAAGCTGAAATTATTTTTTAAAAAATTGAGGGCTAGGCGCAGTGGCTCATGCCTATAATCCCAGCACTTTGGGAGCCCGAGGTGGGCAGATCACCTGAGGTCAGGAGTTCGAGACCAGCCTGACAAATATGATGAAACCCTGTCTCTACTAAAAATACAAAAATTAGCCAGCTTGTGGTGGTGCACACCTGTAATCCCAGTTACTCAGGAGGCTGAGGTGGGACAATCGTTTGAACCCAGGAAGTGGACACTGCAGTGAGCTGAAATCGCACCACTGCACTCCAGCCTGGGCAACAGAGGAGACTCTGTCTCAAAAAAAATAAAAAATAAAAAATAAATCACGAGACTTTTCTTTCTTTTGAATCAACCTGGCCATGATTTAAAGGCAGATAATAGTCAATTATGCTATGGATAATGAAAACAGGTCATAAGTGGTCATGGAGGCTCAAAACAGATCTGATTTTAACCAGAAGCATCAACCTTAAGAGTCAAACAGGGGCTGGGTGTGGTAGCTCACACCTGTAATCCCAGCACTTTGGAAGGCTTGAGCCCAGGAGTTCAAGACCAGCCCAGACAGGATGGTGAGATCCTGTCTCTACAAAAAAAATTAAAAAATTAACTGAGCATGGTAGTGTACACCTATAGTCCCTCCTATTTGGGAGGCTGAGGTGAGAGGGCTGATTGAGCCTGGGAGGTGGGGGCTTTAGTGAAATGTGTTTGTGCCATGGCACTCCACCCTGGGCAACAGAAGGAGACTGTCTCCAAAAAAAAAAAAAAAGTCATAAAGATCTGTCATAATCTGGGGCAAGGCACTCAACCTCTCCCAACTTCACTTCTCTAACCTACACAATATGGATAATATAATTTTGAAAGGCTTAAATGAAATCATGCACTTGCATATATGTTTGTCATGTGATTAGTACTGAATAAATAACAGCTTCTTTTCCTCTCTGGCACAGGGAGACTGATAAACTTTTTTTTTTTTTTTTTTGAGATGGAGTCTCGTTCTGTCGCCCAGGCTGGAATGCAATGGCATGATCTCGGCTCACTGCAACCTCCGTCTCCTGGGTTCAAGCGATTCTCCTGCCTCAGCCTCCCGAGTAGCTGGGATAACAGGCGCCCGCCACCATGCCTAATTTTTTTGTATTTTTAGTAGAGACGGGGTTTTACCATGTTGGCCAGGCTAGTGTCGAATTCCTGACCTCAAGTGATCCACCTGCCTCGGCCTCCCAAAGTGCTGGGATTACAGGCGTGAGCCACCATGCCCAGTCCTGACAGACTATTAAAACAGTTTCAAATAGATTTTGGTGAATTTATACCCTTACCTGCTGCAAATTCCTCAATTGTCATCAGTGGGAACCGGATTAAGGAAAGTGCTTTTCCTAGAACTTTTTGTTTATTCCCAAAAGTCACAGGTAATTGTTGTCTCTGACATTCTGCTTCTGCCCAGCGTACAACAGCTCCAAAAAGTCGACTTTCTCGAATACTGAGTGTGTCTCTCTCTAGAACTGCACAGAGTGTATCTACAGGCAAAATACAAAATAAACCCAATTAGAAATACTTTAGCTCTCTAACCAAGCAATAGCAACAGACATAGTTATATTAAGTTTTCAGATCTCAACAAAAAATAGGTTAGACACTTAAAACTACAGACTTTAAACTTTACAACACAAATAATTAATGGACTTAAACTCAAAAGTGTTCCACAAAAATTAGTTTAACAATTTATTACTTGCCATACATGCAATATTAGATATAGTACTCTCCTTATATATTTATGCCATTTATCAAGTAAACTCAACTATCCAGAATAAGATTAACAAGCCACAAAAAAAGGTTCCAAGTTAATTACATAAATTCTTAAAGTCTACAGATTATAATTCATTCATTCATTCATTCAGTAAATACTTATTATTAAGCACTCACTATGTGCCAGGTACTATTAGGCACTGATATATCTTTTTTTTTTTTTTGCGGGGGGAGGGATAGACAGTCTCTTTCTGTTGCTCAGGCTGGAGTGCAGAGGCACAGTGTCGGCTCAATGCAACCTCTGCCTCTTAGGTTCAAGCAATTATCCTGCCTCAGCCTCCTGAGTAGCTTGGATTACTGGCATGGGCCACCACAGCTGGCTAATTTTTGTATTTTTAGTAGAGACAGGGTTTCACTATGTTGGCCAGCCTGGTCTCGAACTTCCGACCTGAAGCAATCTGCCTGCCTCGGCCTTCCAAAGTGCTGGGATTACAGGCGTGAGCCACTGTGCCCAGATGGCACTGATACGTCACTGAACAAAAAGTTAAAAATTCCTGCCCTCATGGAGCTTACCTTCTACTGAGGAGAAACACATTAAATAAACACAAGTAAATTAGAGTATCTTAGATGATATACGTGGATAAATATATCAGGTTAAGGAGAATCAGAAATGCAGTTTAAAATAGGAAGGGACCAGGCATGGCGACTCATGCCTGCGGTCCCAGCACTTTGGGAGGCTGAGACAGGAGCATGGCTTGAGCCCAGGAGTTTCAGGCCAGCCTGGGTAATATTGTGAGACCTCATCTCTACAAAAAAGTTTTTAAAAATTAGCCAGGCATGGTGGCATGCAACTGTAGTCTCAGCTACTCAGGAAGCTGAGGCAGCACGGTCACTTGAGCCCGAGAGGTTGAGGCTGTAGTGAGCCGTGATCATGCCACTGTACTTCAGCCCAAGCAACAGAGAGAGACTGTGCCAAAAAATAATAAAATAAAATCGGGTGGTTTAAGCAGGCTTCATTTATGCCAAGACTTGAAGGAAGTGGGGGAGTAAGCCAAATAGATCCCTAGAGGAAGAGTATTCCAGGACTAAAAGTACAGAGGCTCTCATATGAAAGTGTGCCTGGCGTATCCGATGAATGGTAAGGAGGCCAACGTAGTGGAGTGGAGTGAGCAGGATGGAAGAGCAGCAGGCAAGGAGGCCAGAGGCTGTGGGGAGCGGGGGCAATCATGCAGCACCCTGTAGATCATTTGGCTTTTACTCTGAGTGACATGGAGAATGCCTGGAGGGTTCTGAGTTGTCACATTTTATGTTCTGAAAGGATCGCCCTGGCTTCTTTGTTGAGAAGAGGCTATAGTGGAGACAATTTATCAGTTGGAGGCTCTTGCATCGATCCAGGTCAGGGATGGTGACCTGGACAAGGGGGGGTAGGAGTAGAAGTGGTGAAACTGATCATATTTGGAATATATTCTGAAGGAAGACTCAATTAGATTTCCTAACAGATTGGATGTGAGGTGTGACTTAATGAGAGGAGTCAAGAGTAGTTATATATAGCTTATGCACTGGAGGGATGAGGGTAGTTTATATAGCTATGCACTGGAGGGATAAGGGTAGCATCAACCAAGATGGGAAAGATCACAGAAGGTGCAGGTTTGGGGTGCAGAAAGAGCTGAAGTTTCATTTTAGACATACTAAGTTTGAAATTCCTATTTGACATCTAAGTATAAACGTCATGTCTGTACCTCAGGTCCTCACTCAGAACCCTTTTCCTCTTATGATAGGCAAAATTAAAATAAGCTCAGTTACTTTTAAGTTCTAGCAGCCCAGAAGCAGTAAGTTCAGAAGAGAAAGGGGCTTTAGAGGCGAATATGCTAGAATGAAATGATAAACTGCAATCTAACAGGGATAGAGAAAAGAGGAAATTTGTGAAAAGAAGACGTTAAGCACTTGAAAAGAATAGCAATCAAGGGTCTTATAGAGTTTTTTAAAAAAAAAAACACTTCACAGACCTGAGGGTTTTACTGTACAATACTAATGTAACTGATACTTAGTATTAATAATCACGAGAATCCTAAATTATATTCGGTATATATTGTTTAACATAGGTAGGTAAAACAAAATATGTCTTAGATTTCTCAAAGGGTCAAAATAAATACCCCAGTTCGATAGCACGCTATCCACGCCGACTTCAACCCCACTCTGCACGCCCGCCTGCCTGTGCCCACCCACACCCACCATGGCCACAGTTCAGCAGCTGGAAGGAAGATGGCGCCTGGTGGACAGCAAAGGCTTTGATGAATACATGAAGGAGCTAGGAGTGGGAATTGCTTTGCGAAAAATGGGCGCAATGGCCAAGCCAGATTGTATCATCACTTGTTATGGCAAAAACCTGACCATAAAAACTGACAGCACTTTGAAAACAGCACAGTTTTCTTGTACCCTGGGAAGGAAGTTTGAAGAAACCACAGCTGATGGCAGAAAAACTCAGACTGTCTGCAACTTTACAGATGGTGCATTGACTCCGCATCAGGAGTGGGATGGGAAGGAAAGCACAATAACAGGAAAATGGAAAGACAGGAAATTAGTGGTGGACTATGTCATGAACAATGTCACCTGTACTAGGATCTATGAAAAAGTAGAATAAAAATTCCATCATCACTTTGGACAGGAATTAACTAAGAGAGTGACCAAGCTCAGTTCAATGAGCAAATCTCCATACTGTTTTTTTTTCATTACTGTGTCCAATCTTTATTACAAACATTTTACATGCAGCTATTTCGAAGTGTGTTGGATTAATTAGGATCATCCCTTTGGTTAATAAATAAATGTGTTTGTGCTAATAAAAAAATAGTAATAAATACTCCAGTTCCTAAAAAAGGACAGTTCTAGATGGATAGGAAAATCTCTAAAGAACCTAGATAACATAGGCACTTCTATGAAATATCTAATAGTTATACTTTATATTAAATTTAAATAAAAATGAGTATGCTATACTTACAACAGAAATCAATTAAAGCATTATATATGATTACATTATCCAGAAATACATAACAGATAAACATTTCTTTAAATACTTTTCTACAATAGGGGCAGGCATAGTGGCTCACTCCTATAATCCCAGAACTTTGGGAGGCTGAGGCGAGTGATTACCTGAGGTCAGGAGTTTGAGACCACCCTGGTCGGTCAACAGGATGAAACCCTATCTCCACAAAAAATACAAAAATTAGCTGGGCATGGTTTACAGGCAGACGCCTGTGTAATCCCAGTTACTCGGGATGCTGGGGCAGGAGAATTGCTTGAACTCAGGAGGCAGAGGCTGCAGTGAGTTGAGATCACACCATTGCACTCCAGCCTGAGTGATAAGAGCAAAACTCTGTCTCAAAAACAAAACAAACAAACAAAAAAAACTTTTCTGCAATGGTCTACCCATGCTAAGAGCCAAATGTGTGCTTAATATCAAACATAAGTAATATCCTAGCAAAGGTATCAAAGTCCCAGACTTTAATAACATGTTAAAAATAAACTGGTTACACATAATTTTTTTTAAAAAAATCAAACTTTAGTATCTCTTATTGTAGCTAAGCGGATGAGTATAAACTATGGCACCAGCAAGCCCTTTCACAAGTAAGTTAAATGCAATCAATATGCCACAGTACTTGTCAGATTAAGAATATACAGTGATGACAATATTTAACCATTTGATGGAAAACCAGAAGACTTTGAACCTACAGTCTCCACTTGGTATGCTAATAACTTCCACAGAGATAAACACATAAACTTTATTACTAAAAAAAAGCACATCGGCCGGGCGCGGTGGCTCAAGCCTGTAATCCCAGCACTTTGGGAGGCCGAGACGGGCGGATCACAAGGTCAGGATATCAAGACCATCCTGGCTAACACGGTGAAACCCCGTCTCTACTAAAATACAAAAAACTAGCCAGGCGAGATGGCGGGCGCCTGTAGTCCCAGCTACTCAGGAGGCTGAGGCAGGAGAATGGCGTGAACCCGGGAGACGGAGCTTGCAGTGAGCTGAGATCCGGCCACTGCACTCCAGCCTGGGCAACAGAGCGAGACTCCATCTCAAAAAAAAAAAAAAAAAAAAAAAGCACATCATACTAACCTTGGTGTAAATTCATTTTGTTCTATCAACATGATAAGTTATCTTCTTCCTTTAGCAAAAGGCTGTAAGAAACAGTATCTCTTCCTCCAGAACACATATTCAAATCCCAGAGGAGAAAAAACATCCTGAGAATATAAGACAGCTATAAAAAGCTCCTGAAGCCAGCCCTTTCTTTCAGGTCCCAGTTTTCTCTTGAATTACCAATTTCTGGGGCTGGACATAATAGTTCACACCTGTAATTCCAGCACTTTGGGAGGCTGAGGCGGGCAGATGGCTTGAGCCCAGGAGTTCGAGACCTACCTGGGCGACATGGTGAAACCCCCTCTCTACCAAAATAATAATAATAACATTAATAAAAAATGTTTTTAAATTAATTACCAATTTTTAACAAGTACATTTGAAACAAACTAGTCTATGGGGTAGAAAGACAAACACATAAGTCTTCTACTGGCAGATGTGTTAAAGAAAGAAGTTAAAGCTGAGAACCAAATAAAGATCAGGAAAAAACAGCAGATTGTTTCATAAATGTAACACAATACTGAATTTTCATATAAACAACTGTGAGTCAAATCAAATGACCAAATATTTATTGGGCTTCTACCTGTACAAGGCACATACTTCAAGATTAGCAGGCTCCAACAGCATGCATAATTTAAGAGCTATTTATAAGGTGTATGTTACCCAGATGCAAGCAGTAAAACTTCAAATGAGAACAGACTGAAGAACAAATGAAGCATTTGACAGCCCCTAACAGGAAGGAAATTAGGATTACGTAATGTTTCATTAACAACTTGGGCAGTGTTTAGGGCTCTCAAATATCCAGTAACTCAACAGACACCACATGCAGGTGCTGGGAAGGAATGTGATTTAGTCCCTGTCCTTCAGTATATTATAAGCAGTGTATTATTTGTTCCCAAGGTACTGTGCAATATACAAACGAACAACAGGATGTTAGAACAGAGGAATATACCAAGCATCACGGAGGAGGGTGGGGTATCAGCTCTCAAAAAATAAGTCATGTGGAAGTGTTATTTTAGCCAAGATCTTAAGACTGCGTGAGAGCCAGCCAAGATGGGAAGAAAAGGCATTATTCTAGACACAGCCAGTCACTCCAGCTGATCAACAAATATCAGCTGAACATGTACTATATTCTTCTGTCTTTGGTGCTAGTGATACATTTGTACACAAGACAAAGTCCCTGCCTTCAAGGAGTTTACAATCTAGGAGAGAGAAGCAGACAATCAACATATATATATATATACACACAGAGAGACAAATACCTAGATAAGACTTTCAGAGAGCAATGTGTATTACAAGGAAATTAAATCAGAGTAAGAGTAATGGAACAGAGATTGCTTAGGGGAACATGGTATCTAATTAAGTAGGTCTGAAGTCTCAGGTCTCCTTTAATCTGAGATGCAAAGACTCAGGGGGAGAAGGATTCTAATCAGAAGGAATAGCAAATACAAAAGAATGGAATATAAATAATCCTGGCCAGCATATATGGGACTTGAATTAGGGTGAGAATGGTAGGAGACAAAGTCAGATGTAGGTAGTGACTTCTAGCTATTTACCAAAGATGTTTTCTCTTCTTCATGAGGTGTGACTAGTCTGCATCTCCTGGCTTCCCTAAAAGTTAGGTGAGATCTTGCAACTGAATGGGACCAATAAAATAACAGTGAAAATGTAGGTGCTATATCAGGGTCAAGGCTTTTAATACGTGGGTATTTTCCCTATCCACACTTTCTCCCATCTGCCAGCAAAACACAGATAATAGCTAGGCTCCAGCGAATGACAGAACAACAAGACAGAATTACCTATTGACTATAATACTCCCTTGGTCTGTTATATGAGTGTGAAATCAACTTCTTTTGTGTTTGAGCCAGTCTGCACTTTTGGGTCTATTTCTTACCACAGCCTAGACTAACATACCCTGACAAATACAAGGCCTGATTTCACAGGGCCCTGTGAGCTTTGATAAGGAATTTAAATTTTATGCAAATGGAAGTGGGAAGACACTGGAAGCAAGGAAGTTATATGGCCTGATTTTTTACTTATAAAGATCATTTTAGCTGCCATGTAGAGAATGGAGTGTATGGGAGCAAGCCTGGATGAAAGGACAGATGACAAGAGACCACTGCAATTATCCAGGTAAAAGAGAATGGTGGCTTAGACTACATGGTAGCCATGGATATGGTAAGAAGTGGTCAGACTCAGGATACATATTCAAAGTAGAGCCATGAGCATCTGCTGATAAGACCACATGTGGGGTATGAGAAAGAATAATCAAGAATAACTGGAGCGTTTAGCCCAAGCAATCAGGTTCATGGTGGTGTTGCTAAGGAAGACTGAAAACAGTTTGAAAGGAACAGAAGAGACCTAACAGACAGTGAGGGGAATCAATGGTTCTCCTTTAGCTCTTCTGTTTCAAATGCCTATAAAATCTCCAAATGAGGATGTCAAGTACACAGTTGGGTATATGAGTTTGTAGCCAAGAAGAAGACAGGGATTGAAGATACATATTTTGGGTTATCATCATAAAGATAGTATTTAAAGCCATGGGCCTGGATTAGATCTCTCTACTCTCCTACAAGACAAAATGTACATCGTTAGCCTATCATTAGATGGTCCTCTATCACCTGGGTTTAACCTGCCTTGCACCTCCTTCCTCTTACACATTTATACCTGAGGTTCCACTTGCCCCTAATGCCCTCCCCTCTCCATTATCCAAATACAGTAAGTCCTCAGTGTATGGGTTCTTGGAAACTGTGACTTCAAATGAAACAATGTCTAACGAAAGCAATTTTACCGTTGCTTTCTGATGAGCTGATACAAACAAGAGTTAAGTTTTTACTGCTTATTTCTGGTCACAAAAATACCACCAAGCTTCTAAATACTCAAAGCACTTCTAAATTAAACAGTGAAATAAATGTGAACTATACATACGTTTAAGAAAGATTAATAAAGACAAGAAAGATAATCATTTACCCAATTTTTGGTGAATCAGTGAGTGACAGTGGTCATAGCAGCGGTGGGTTAAATCCAGAAGTAAACGTTTACAAAGTGAAAATTTTGAGGAGCACCTCCCACACAACGCAGTTCAAAATCAAGTAACATAGTGGGCTTCCCGAACGCTTTCATACTATGTCATTTATCCTCAAACGTTTGTATGATTATCATATACTTTACAAATTTTTACTTGATAAATCATTTTCCAATCCACTTATTCCAGTTCAGAGTCTCAGGTGACTGTAGCTTTAACTTCTTACTTTAACACATCTGCCAGTGGCTTGGTACAGGCAGGAACCAATCCCACACAGTACGTCATTTCATCACAGGGCACACTCACACACACTCTCGTTCAGACTGAGGCCATTTAGACATACCAAAGAACCTAACATGCACATCTTTGGGATGTGAGAGGAAACTAGAGTGCCTGGAGAAAACCACGAAGATACAGGAGAAGATGTAAACTCTATAGATAGTGGCCTTCCGCCTGGAGTCCACGTTTTTCTTATCAACATTATAATGAAACGACATTATTCAAGGACCTACTGTACTATCCATTCCTTAAGGCTCATATCAGAACCTCCTCTGTCAAAATTTTCCAAACACTACTGTGATCTGAAGTAATCACTCCATTTTCTGAATTTGCATAGTAATTATTTTCTACATATCTAATTTTGAAAAGACAGAAATCACATTTTACCATATGCCCTCTCATGTTTTTTTTTTTTTAATTTTTATTTTAAGTTCAGGGATACATGTACAGGTTTGTTACACAGGTAAACTTGTGTCATGGGCATTTGCTGTACAGACCATTTCATCACCCATGTATTAATGCCCTCTCTTCTATTAGCGTTTTAAATCTTAATTTTCAAATATTTGTTCCTTGATTCTCCAATTAGATGTTTCCTTAACAAGACAACTCGCTTCTTACTCTTTTTTTATATTTCTTGTGGACTCTAGAATAATGCCATGCATATGGTGAGCATTCAATGAATATCTGATTTGAAATCTTTTAACAGGCAATGAGGCAGGTAAGACTTTTAGAAATATTTTCCCTAAAACAAAAGAAAGCAACACTCTTAGAGAGACTTCAATCATTTGGGAAAGCCACTAATTTAAAAACAGCTCCTTCTCCAACAAGGCTGACAAGTAAGGCATTAACTGTACTTAAAATGTAACAATTTACTTCATAGTGAACTTACCTATATCAATATCAGTAAACCCTTCTGCACTTATTGCATCCATTGTGCTTTTGTCTATTGTATCTAGACAAAGACTAGCAAGCTGAGGTTCATCAAATAATCGAGCCTAAACATATAAAGAGATAGTTATTTAACTTTCACAGTTATTTTACCTTCAGGCTGTACATATTTGAAGTTAACATTGTCAACAGTTATAACTGCTAATTATGTAAAAATATCTACTTGAAATACAGTGATAATGTTTACATATTCTTAAAACTTTTCATTCTACAATCAGAAATGAAAAGCTAAAAACACAAATGCCCTGCTGAGATAAGAACAAATTCACATTACCAATATCAATCCTGTTATTTTTATTTCTGTGTGCTTATATGTGTGTGTTTGTGTATACAGCCTATTTTCTTATACATTACTTATTCTGATCCTTAATGAACCCTTTATGTTAGATAAGGCTTACATTATTATCCCATTTTCAGAGGTTTGGAGACGTACAGTGACTTGCCTAAGATCATCTAGTTAAATACGTTGCAAAGCTAGGACTTGAATCTTATAGTCTTTTCACTAAACTATAATATCAATTGTCAAGCACAACAGTACAAATACCAGATTTTCTCTTCCATTGCCTGTTTTGATTTTGAGGAGAGAATAGGGTACAAGAATTTTAGAGCAGGAGAGCTCTGGGAACCTAAGCAAAATTAGGTCTAATAACACAAGAACAAATACATAAATTCACATGATGGAATATTATATAACAATGAGAATGAACAATCTACAACTACACAAACCAATATAAACAAACCACACAAACCTAATGATGAGCAAAAAAGCCAGAATATATAATGAGCAAGAATATGTACTGTATAATTTCAGAAGAACTAATTTTGGCTTTAAGATGTTAGAAGTCAATACGTATGTTATAATTAAAAAAAAAAAAAAAACAGTCTATACGCAGGGGGAGTCCAAGTCAAATTCAAGCAAGGTTTTTAAAAAGCCGAAACACTGAAAAAGGAGGTATGATGATAAGCATGCCAATGACCAGCCTTTCATTCTGGCCTGGGGTCAGTTTTCTTTACGTTTTAGAGGATGGGCAAATACTAAATGCCTAAAAGGTATTTATGTTGGGTTGGGTAGAAACCTTCTGAGAATACTATCAATTAATTAATCATATCATAAATGACACTAATTATTTGGCATGACTGATGACTCTTCATTTAATTTTAAAGTAAAATTCATTTTAAAGTATCCAATAATTCAGATACTACTGAACAACTGATAAATATCTAAACAGTTATGTGTTTCATGGGGGAGAGAAGAAAACATTAAACACATTGGCTTTAGATTTTTTTAATTTAAATATATTTTTAAAATTTTATATATATATTTTAAATTTAAAACATTTACACATAATATAAAATATGTATAGAATACTTGAATATGTTTGAAAATGCACTTCCCTAGATTATACACTGAGCCTGTTTACAATAATTTGCTTTGTCAAATTTTAAATAAATTTTAGCACTAAAGAAAAAATTTGTATTAATAAATATTAAATCTATCTCATGCAATTTTCCCTCAAAGTAATTTTCATTCGGAATTTCCTTCTTTTTTTTTTTAACTGTACCTTTTTTGTTTAGACACACAAACACTTTGGAATTTCAAATTTACAGAAAAGTTGTAAAGATAGTGCAAAGAAAACCCATATACCCTTTATCCAGATTTATCTATTTAAATATTATTTAACATTTTGCCTCATTTATTACTTTTTTTTCCATATATATATATATGTATATACATCTGGGAGGAGAGACTAAACTATTTGAGAGTAAGTTACATAAATCATGGCCTTTACTCTTTTTTTTGGCAACAAGGTCTCACTGTCACCCAGGCTAGAGTGCAGTGGCACAATCTTGGCTTACTGCAACCTCCACCTCCCAGGTTCAAGGGATTCGCCTGCCTCAGGCTCCTGAGTAGCTGGGACCACAGGCGCATGCCACCACACCCACTTAATCTTTGAATTTTTAGTAGAGATGGAGTTTCATCATGTTGGCCAGGCTGGTGTCCAACTCCTGACCTCAAGCGATCTACCTGCCCAAAGTGCTGGGATTACAGGCATGGGCCGCTGTGCTTGGCTTTTGTATTTTTTAATAGAGACAAGGTTTCACCATGTTGTGCTGGCTGGTCTCCAATTTCTGGGCTCAAGCAATCCGCCCATCTCGGCCTCCCAAAGTGCTGGATTTTTGGCGTGAGCCACCAGGCTTGGAGGGCTTTTACTCTTAAATTTCCTAAGATTAAGGATATTCTCTCACATAGTCACAGTAATTAACTTTGATAAATTTAACATCAATACAGTATCTTTATCTAATCCACTGGCTGTATTTCAGTTTTGTCACTTGCCCCAACAACGTTTCTTTATTGTTGTTTTCATTTTATTTTTATTTTTTTTTTTAGAGTCTTGCTCTTGTTGCCCAGGCTGGAGTGCAATGGCACGATCTCGGCTCACCACAACCTCTGCCTCCCAGGTTCAAGCAATTCTCCTGCCTCAGCCTCTCAAGTAGCTGGGATTACAGGCACGCGCCACCACACCCAACTAATTTTTTTGTATTTTTAGTAGAGACAGGGTTTCTCCATGTTGGTCAAGCTGGTCTTGAACTCCTGACCTCAGGTGATCCGCCCACCTGGGCCTCCCAAAGTGCTGGGATTACAGGCGTGAGCCACCACGCCCAGCCCAACAATGTTTTTCAATAACATTTTTCCTTTTATTACACGATCTAGTCTAGGATCATAGTTATACATTTTCAAAGTATGAAGCAATACATTTTTATAAAGTGAAATTCTAATATCAACAGATTTTTTTTTTTTTGAGACAGAGCCTTGCTCTGTCACCCAGGTTGGAGTATAGTGGCACGAATTTGGCTCACTGCAAGCTCTGCCTCCCGGGTTCACACCACTCTACTGCCTCACCTCCCGAGTAGCTGGGACTACAGGCACCCGCCACCTGGCCCGGCTAATTTTTTTTGTATTTTTAGTAGAGACGGGGTTTCACCGTGTTAGCCAGGATGGTCTCGATCTCCTGACCTCGTGATCCGCCTGGCTTGGCCTCCCAAAGTGTTGGGATTGCAGCATGAGCCACTGCACCCAGCCTCAACAGATACTTTAATTGGCCAACTCAACTATATTTTTAGTTGGTGTTTATATAAAAATTTATCTTTCACTCTAGGAAAAACAATTTTTTATAAAAGTTTTCTTATTCAGGTTAACAAATGTCTATCACTCCTTACACAGGCAATATCAAATTTCCTATGGAATCTATAGCTGCTATTTAGGGTAAAATAAATTTTCTCAAAACTGACTTTGATTTTGGCATTATCTCTGATAACACTTCATAAAAAGTGTTTTTCCCTCTATAAATCATGCTGGTACAGTATACTGGCACTTTGTTTTAGAGAGAAGCTTGCAAAGGCCCTCTTAAGTAAATGAACATGCTCAGTTCAAATGACTCACTTGGCAGGAACAAGAAGTTTCACATGACAATTCATGGGCTAATTCGCATGACCCCACCAGTGAAAAATGTAATGTAATATTGGAATCTCAGACCAACAAGATACTGAAAAGTTCTTTTTTTCTCAGAGTGACACCTGTTAACCCTTGCTACTCAAAATGTGCTCCAGAAACACTGGTGTCATCTGAATGCCTGTTAGAAATGTACTCTGGGGCCCTATTCTGGTCCTACTGAACCAGAATCTGCATTTTAACTGCCAACGTTTAGTTTATTGGTTTCTGAATTTATATCTCACCTTTAAAATAAAAGTAGTTAAGTGATCGTCTCTACATACATTAAAACTGCTTGGACAATAAAGAATCTCATGAGTATCAACTTATTTACTAGATTTTCATCACAGATTCAAAAGAGGAAAAAATAGAGATATCACTTATTTGGTCAAGTTCACCTCTCTGTGCCTCAATTTCCTTACTTAAAAATGGTGGTAATAAGAAAACCTTTACTTTGAAAACCTATACCTCATGAAATTGTTGTGAGGATTAAATGAATTAATGTACACAAAGTGCTGAGAAAGGTGCCCGGCATACAATTATCTCCCAGTACATTCTGCTATTATCAGTATCACTAAACCTGAACAACTGTTGACTTTAGGTGAGACCTTAGTTTTACCACTGCTGTCTAGGAATAAGATGTTAACTTCTGTAAGCTTCCATTTTTCATCTTTAAAAAGGGGATAAGGAGATAACAGGCAAGGCATGATGGCTCATGCCTGTAATCCCACCACTTTGGGAGGCCAAGGTGCGTGGATGACTTGAGGTCAGGAGTTCGAGACCAGCTTGGGCAACATGGTGAAACCTTGTCTCTACTAAAAATAAAAAATTAGCCGGGCATCGTGGTGTGCCCCTGTAATCCCAGCTACTCGGGTGACCAAGGCAGCAGAATTGCTTGAACCCAGGAGATGGAGGCTGCAGTGAGCCAAACTGCACCACTGCACTCCAGGCTGGGCAACAGAGTGAGACTCTGCCTCAAAAATGAAAGAAAAAAGAAAAACAAGGGATAATAATATTAAACTACATCATCACAGCATCATAGTGAGGAGTAAGTGCTAAAATATAGGTAAAGGGGATAATTTGGTGTCTAGCATACGTGGAGTTCTATAATTATGTCCAAGAAGAGATGACATCAGAATGTTTTTTCTTCTGTAACTACAAATACTTAATGACAGAAGATGTTTTTAAAAGGTCCCAAACATTTTCTTTTTTTTTTTTTTTTTGAGACGGAGTTTCACTCTGTCGCCAGGCTGGAGTGCAGTGGTGTGATCTCAGCTCAGTGCAAACTCTGCCTCCCAGGTTCAAGCAATTCTCCTGCCTCAGCCTCCCGAGTAGCTGGGACTACAGGCACATGCCATCACGCCCAGCTAATTTTTATATTTTTAGTAGACACGGGGTTTCACTCTTTTGGCCAGGATGGTCTTGATCTCGACCTCGTGATCTGCCCACCTCGGCCTCCCAAAGTGCTGGGATTACAGGCGTGAGCCACTGTGCCCGGCTGGTACCAAACATTTTCTAAATGATAGAATGAAAACTGAACTGGGAAACAAGAGCTCTGGGCATGGCCCTACCTGGCCTATGAGGGTTTGGAAAGGCAGTTAATTACCCCAGGTTTTAATTTTCCCATTTGTAAAATGAGAGGGTTGAGCTAGGGGCCATCAGTGATTATTTCCAGTACTAATATCAAATGGGGTATTTTATCACCTTAGAATTTTAAAAACAATTTTTACATAGGATTACAACACTGTCTAAAAAGAAAAAAACTGTTTATATACAAAGTATACAGCTCAGATTACACATATATAACAAATGCTAAATACTATATGTTAAGAACTGGTTAAAGGTTCCACAGTCATGTTCAGTTTGTAAAAATTCATTAGACTACACACTCAGAATACGTGTAATTTTCTTTTTTCGAGACAGGGTTTCCCTCTGTCACCCAAGCTGGAATGCAATGGCGCAGTCTCGGCTCACTGCAACCTCCACCTCCCAAGCTCAAATGATTCTCCTAACTCAACCTTCCAAGTAGCTGGGGTTACAGGCATGCGCCACCATGCTCGGCTAATTTTTGTGTTTTTAGTAGAGACTGGGTTTTGCCTTGTTGGCCAGGGTGGTCTCGAACTATTGGCCTCAAGTGATCCGCCCACCTTGGCCTCCCAAAGTGCTGGGATTAAAGGCTTGAGTCACCATATCCAGCCACAATCTATGTAGTTTTCTATATGGATCCCATACTTAGTGAAAACTTAAAAATGTCAGAAAAAGAATATTTCATATAAATCTAAAACTTTAACTTCTCCAGGAGTGGATCAGCAAGTTTCCAGATTACAGGTCCAAAGATCATTAATCTTAGAACTTTTCAGGACTTGAAATATTCCATCTTTATTCTAGATCCAGCAAAATTTGAGAACAAAGACATTCATAAAATTTCATGCTATCATACTCTCAATCATAAGCAGAAACAATACTGGATCTCAATCTCAACTCCAATCCTAAATAGCTATCTAACCTTGAATCACAACATCCCACTTTTATATACATATATATAAGGCTTCAGCTTCTTCACTTATATGATCCAGCACCGTATTAACTCTAAAATGCTTTTTTTGGAGATGGAGTCTCGCTCTGTCTCCCAGGATGTCCACCCCGCCACCCTGATTCAAGCGATTCTTCTGCCTCAGCCTCTTGAATAGCTGGGATTATAAGCCCATGTCACCATGCCGGGATAATTTTTGTATTTTTAGTAGAGATGGGGTCATGCTGGCCAGGCTGGTCTTGAACTCCTGACCTCAAGTGATCTACCTGCTTCAGCCTCCCAAAGTCTTGGAATTACAGGCGTGAACCACCATGCATGGCCTCTAATACACTTTTCAATTCTAAAATCTTATGGATCTATTTCCCCAATTTGTATTATAAAAATAATAATATTTACTTTAAAATTATAATCTAGAATTCTCCAGGAAATATTAAACACCCATATATAGTTTACTCAAAATTTTAAAACTACAATGATACATACCTCAGCTACATTTACTTACCTGAGTAAGTAACATAAAGGCATTATCTGCCCTAAGATGTTTGGTGAGAAATTCCACACAGTGTGCTTCCAAAGCTGGGACTGCATATTTCTTAGCAGTATAAAGAGTGGTCATAACTGTTTCTGGACCAATTTGAACTTCATCTGAATACAGAAATCTGGAAAGCAATTGGCACATTTGTAGAGATGATCAGTGATGTTTTAGATAAGCAATCCATCAAAGTTAAATTTCTGAGCAATATTTATTTATATTTTTACTATTTTATATTTTCATCTATCCATCCATCCACCCACCCATCCATCCATCCATCCATCCATCCATCCATCCATCCATCCATCCATCCTTCCATCCATCCTTCCATCCCGGCTGCAGTGTATGGCTCACTGCAGCTTCAACCTCTCTGGCTCAAGCCATCCTCCCACCTCAGCTCCCCAAACAGCCGGGACTACAAGTTTGCACCACCACACCTGGCTAATTTTTTATTTTTTTGTAGAGACAGGTTTCACCATATTGCCCAGACTGGTCTTAAACTCCTGGGCTCAAGTCATCCTCCCACCTCAGCCTCCCAAAGTGCTGGGAGAATATTTTAAAACATAATGAGCAAACTGAAAAATAATCTGAAATCAGTATCACAACAGAGAGGCATAAGAATGATATAATGGACTTCGGGGACTCGCGGGGGGAAGGGTGGGAGGGGAGTGAGGGATAAAAGACTACATACTGGGAATAAATCACCACTAAAGAGCTTATCCATGTAATCAAAAACTACCTGTTCCTAAAAAACTATTGAAATAAAAATAAAAATAAAAATAAATCTGCATCAGTCTTTGCAATCTACAGGGCATTTGCACATACATCTCATTTTATTCTTACTTAATCCTGAGGATTATTAATATTATTACTTAATCATGAGACAAATCTATGTCTCCAAGCCATCCTCAGAGTTCTTTCTAGCACCCCACTGCTCCTTAGGACAACAGTGGTTCACTTACCTTTCCCTCATCAAAAGATGTTCACTTAAGTAAATCTGCAGGTGGCTAAAATTGCATCTCTAAGTGTTAAAATATTCATTGATTTCTGATAATAGTGCCTTCTTATTCTGGGCATCTTTTAACCTTCCATCGTTATCCCAGAATTAGCATAATGACCACAGATTAGAGTACTGGGGCTTGGGAGGAATAAAGCAACTTAATAATATATTAAATGACTCCATCTTGCTATGTACTTTGTAGTATTTAGGTCCAATTTTTCTCTAAAAATATTATCTAGCAGCCCAATGTTGCCTTCCTCCTAGTTCACTGCTTCTAACTGGTAGGTCGAGAGATGAATCAGTTTTATAGAACTGAGAAAAATGGGGGAGGGTGAGCATCAGGATAAATAGCTAATGCATACTGGGCTTAATGCCCAGCTGACAGGTTGATAGGTTGATAGGTGCAGCAAACCACATTGCCACATGTTTACTTATGTAACAAACCTGCACATCCTGCATGTGTACCCTGGAACTTAAAATAAAATTAAAAACAAAACAAAACAAAACAGACCGAGCACGGTGGCTCACGTCTGTAATCCCAACACTTTGGAAGGCTGAGGCAGGTGGATCACCTGAGGTCAGGAGTTCGAGACCAGCCTGGTCAACAAGGTGAAACCCAATCTCTACTAAAAATACAAAAATTAGCTAGGCCTGTAATCCCAGCTACTCAGGAGGCTGAGGCAGGAGAATCGCTTGAACCTGGGAGGCACAGGTTGCTGTGAGTCGAGATCATGCCACTGCATGCTGGCATGGGCAACAGAGCTAGACTCCATCTCAAAAATAAATAAATAAATAAATAAATTTAAAAAAAAAAGAAATGAGAAAAAGCTAAGATTCTCAGTGAGGACCTGGGTGGTTCCTGTTAAACTATACTTGAACTTGTGCATATCATCTTTAGGTCTCTTTCTGTGGCTCCTCAGAAACCCTTGTGCTTACTGCCCAGTTCTCAGCTACACTTAAGATAGCTGAGGCTACCGGAGAAGTACGGCATTAAGAACCATTATTTCAGCCAGGTGCAGTGGCTCACGCCTGTAATCCCAGCACTTTAGGAGGCCAAGGTGGGCGGATCACGAGGTCAGGAGATCGAGATCATCCTGGCCATCAGGTGAAACGCTATCTCTACTAAAAATACAAAAATTAGCCGGATGTGGTGGCGCGCACCTGTAATCCCAGCTGCTCAGAAGACTGAGGCAGGAGAATCACTTGAACCTGGGAGGCAGAGATTGTAGGGAGCCGAGATTGCACCACTGCACTCCAGCCTGGCAACAGAGCAAGACTCCTTCTCAAAAAAACAATAAAATATAAAAATTTTATATTTTGTTAATTTTATAAATTTTATATTTAATATAATTATTAATTAATAAAAAATAAAAAAAATTTTCTTCATTATTTCTTTTTCTTTTTTTTTTTTTTTTGAGATGGAGTTTTGCTGTTGTTGCCCAGGCTGGAGTACAATGGCACGCTCTCAGCTCACTGCAACTTCCGTCTCCCAGGTTCAAGTGATTCTCCTACCTCAGCCTCCCGAATAGCTGGAATTATAGGTGCCCACCAACACACCTGGCTAATTTTTTGTATTTTTAGTAGAGATGAGATTTCACTATGTTGGACAGGCTGGTCTCGAACTCCTGACCTCAGGTGATCCACCTGCCTTGGCCTCCTAAAGTGGTAGGATTATAGGTGTGAGCCACCGTGCCTGGGTTTTTTTTTTTTTTTTTTTTTTTTTTTTTGAGAGAGTCTTGTTCTGTCACCCAGGTTAGAGTACACTGGTACAATCTCTGCTCACTGCAACCTCCACCTCCCGGGTATAAGAGATTCTCCTGCCTCAGTCTCCCAAGTATCTGGGATTACAGGAGTGCATCACCATGCCCGGCTAAATTTTGTATTTTTAGTAGAGACAGGGTTTCACCATGTTGGCTAGGCTGGTCTCGAACTCCTGACCTCAGGACCACTGTGGCCTCCCAAAGTGCTGGGATGATAGGCGTGAGCCATTGCGCCTGGCAAGAACCATTATTTCATTTCGGTGATAAAGACATAAGAACACTTCAGAAAAAAAAAAAAATTTAAGATTATTTACCCGGAAGATTCAGACCCAAGTAGCCTTAGATATGAGCTCCCAGAACACTTACTATACTTGTATTTCCAGGACCCAAGTTGTAAAATATGGGTTTAAGAAAACCCATTATCAGCTCGGCGCGGTGGCTCACGCCTGTACTCCTCACTTTGGGAGGCCGAGGTGGGCGGATCACTAGGTCAGGAGATTGAGGCCATCCTGGCTAACAGGGTAAAACCCTGTCTCTACTAAAAATGAAAAAAAAAAAAAAAAAATTAGCCGGGCATGGTGGTGGGCGCCTGTAGTCCCAGCTACTCAGGAGGCTGAGGCAGGAGAATGGCGAGAACCTGGGAGGTGGAGCTTTCAGTGAGCTGAGATCGAGCTACTGCACTCCAGCCTGGGTGACAGAGAGAGACTCCATCTCAAAAAAAAAAAAAAAAAAAAAAAAACCAGAAAACCCATTATCTTCTTTCAGAATACTCTTATTACACTGAGGTGAGTGAGGAAAGTTAATGTCCCTACCCTCTACCTTTCAACTTCCTCATTTTATTCCTATGGCCATAATCACCATGCACAATGAAATGCTAGCCTGTTACATCCCCCTCACTCCCTACCTTAACCAAATCCTGGCACTTCTCTGATAAGTTACCTTTACAACTATCTCAGGTGGAGGTACACTCCCCTGTATCTCAGGTTCAAAGGCAAGGGTGCTGTTTTTCAGAATCACATTGTTCTTACATACTTTTTTCCCCTGAACACTCCTTTTAGAGACTCCTTAGTCAACTGTATCACCCTCATAACGTTCACTTGCCATTATGTAGCATACTCTGTGATGAATACAGAGAATTAAAAACTAAGTAAGGCACAGTCCCTCCTGGCCAAAGGGAGGGGAATGAATAAACCAGAGAGAAAGCTACCATTAGTTGAGTGTCTGCCATATGACAAATGCCAATTCATTTAATCCTCTCACATAGAAGGAAGGTGCTATTCCCTAAATTTCAATAAGAAAACCAAGGCTGAGAAAACAGAAGAGCTGTTTACTATCACGCACCATTTCTGGGCTTCTAACTGTTTTCAGTGCCATACAATAAGGCCAAGAGGAAATAGACTGCTTGGGTTTGAGCTTGTTTAGTCACTTGCTAGCCATGTGACTTAAGTTATTATCAACGCCCGCCTCTCTAAAAAGAGGAGAATAACAGCACCTACTTCATAATGTTGTGAAGATTAACATAAATTAAAACACAAAGCATTTTGAATAATGCCTGACAAATTGCCTCAGTAAATATTAGCTATTTATCTGCATGTTGTCTCATATTTTTTATCATTATTTCCCTCTGCATTTTGGAATATTTCCTGGCCATTATTTTCTGGTGCCTTCCTCTTTTTCTCCCCAGCAATTACGTTTAAATTTCTAAGAATCTTTGCTTCTTTCTTGATCATTCCTTTTTTCACCACAGCACCACGTCCTGGTTTTATGAATCCAAAGCTTTCTGAAGTCTCCAAGATGACATTAACCAAAGTTTTAAAAGTTCTCCTCCATTTCCTTGAGGATCCGCTGCTGTGTTTCTCTTGGTCTTTGTCATTCACATTCTGCTTTTCCTTATATGTCAAATGATTAAACACTGTCTCCAACTTCAGTATTCTAAGCAGCGGGTCTGTTTTCAAGATAAAACAATCTCCAAAACAGAAAGGTTGGCTGGGAGCTCTGTGTATATGGGAGGCTTGCTGACTGGCACTGGCACCTGGCATTAGAGTGAGAAGCCAGCCCTAGCACAGGGACCCCTCAAAGCCATTGGAAGAGAGCTTAACCCTGGGGTCCCAAAGCCATACCCAGCAGTCCCAGTTCTTCTCAGGCAGTCTGTTCAATTTATCTCAAAAAACCTGTCCATTGTCATAGGGAGTAAGTCTGCAACAGCTGGTTAAGGGGATGGTTTACATATAGGCTTTAAATTAATTTTCATGTTTTAGCACTACCTTCTCATTTCCACCCTCCTTACTTCCAACTCCTAGCCAATAACTTTGTTGCGGTTCTGCCAGGAAAGGCGCTCCCAGCTCCACTAAGGCTTTGAAAGCTCTGGATTCTGGGCTCCAGATTCATCCACTCTAGTTCATCCATCAACCAGCTTCCAACTTCTTTGTTCCTTTCTACTCTGTTGGCCCTTCCAACTTCTCTTTGTCTCTTCATTGTAATGGACTTACCATTTTTAAAAAATTTCTTAATAGTCATTTTAATTGAGAGAGAGAAAATGCTAACAGCATGCTCAATTCCCTTCTTAAACTAGAAACCGAAGAAATTTTTGTTTTAGGCCAGGCACAGTGGCTCATGCCTGTAATCCCAGCTATCTGGGAGGTTGAGGTGGGAGACTCACTTGAATCTGGGAGGCAGAAGTTGCAGTGAGCCGAAATCGCACAACTGCACTCTAGCCTGGCCAACAAAGTGAGACTCAAAAAAAATTAAAAAAAAAAAAATTTTTTTGTTTGTTTTAAGGACAAAGTAGAAGTCTAGAAGTCCTTTCATGCCTGCCTTTATTTATTTTTGTCAGGTAAAAATTACTAGAGTTGTAAAACAGAGCAGGAATGTGAGGCCTTTATCACCATTTGCCCTTGAGTAGATTCACACTTAAAAGCACAAGTGCCACAAACCTAAACATGGTTCTATGAGAATCTATAAATGCAGGCTTTGACTTAGGAAGATGTGGAAAAGGTTTGTAGAGGAATTTCTGCTTGAGATTAGATCTAAAAGATTAAAAGGACAGGGGAAAGTACACTCCAGGAACAAGAGAGAATCATGTTTGTAGATTACTTTGTGTGAGATCTCCCGTTCAAATTGCTTTTATCAAATTATACTTCGGGAATATACTTTTGGCTTCTATCAAGGAACATTTTTTAAAAACAAGTATGCATCTGAAGACACAGATTGTAGACACTTCATTACAGCAATGCCTTCTGTATGAAGGGATCTCATCAGGATTTTTTTTAAAAACTCATCTAATTATCAGATTTATGCATCTTCTAAGCAGTTGCCTTGTTTTTAATCTATAAATAATTATGTCCACCCACGTTTCTCTTTTTGCATTAGCTGCTAAGATAATTAAAACAAAGTTGGCCAGCCCTGGTGGCTCACGCCTGTAATCCCAGCACTTTGGGAGGCCAAGGCAGGTGGATCACCTGAAGTCAGGAGTTCAAGATCAGCCTGCCCAACCTGGTGAAACCCCACCTCTACTAAAAATATAAAAATTAGCCAGCGTGGTGGCAGGTGCCTGTAATCCCAGCCACTCCGGAGGCTGAGGCAGGAGAATCACTTGAACCCAGGGTGACAGAGGTTGCAGTGAGCTGAGATCGAGCCATTGTACTCCAGCTTGGGTGACAGAGCAAGACTCTGTCTCAAAAGCAACAACAACAGCAAAAAATAACAATAATAATAAAAGTTTATAGCTTACTTATAACATACATTTTGTTTGTTTCTGAGACAGGGTCTCATTGTCACTCCAGGTGGAGAGTGGTGGCATGATCATAGCTCACTGTATCCTCAAATTCTTGGGCTCAAGTGATTCTCCTGCTTCAGCCTCCGGAAGTTAATACTACAGGCACATGCCACTATGCTCAGCTAATTTTTTTAATGTTTTTGTAGAGACGGGTCTTGCTATATTTCCCAGGCTAGTTTCAAACTCCTGGACTCAAGCAATCTTTCTGCCTTGGCCTCCCCGAGTGCTGGGATTACAGGCCTGAGCCACTGTACCCAGCTTGACAGCATACATTTTTCTATTAGCTTCACTCTTGACTCTAGTTTATTTCTTACCCTGTGTTTCTTTTTTTTTTTTTTTTCTTTTGAGACGGAGTCTCACTCTGTCGCCCAGGCTGGAGTGCAGTGGCCGGATCTCAGCTCACTGCAAGCTCCGCCTCCCAGGTTCACGCCATTCTCCTGCCTCAGCCGCCCCAGTGGCTGGGACTACAGGCGCCCGCCACCTCACCCGGATAGTTTTTTGTATTTTTAGTAGAGACGGGATTTCACCGTGTTCGCCAGGATGATCTCGATCTCCTGACCTCGTGATCCGCCCGTCTCGGCCTCCCAAAGTGCTGGGATTACAGGCTTGAGCCACCGCGCCCGGCCTACCCTGTGTTTCTTATAAGACATTTTAAGTTCTTTTGGGTGCACTGCATATTAAAAATAAATACAGGACAATAAACAATAAGAAAAGGATCTCTGTGTATCTTATATTTTTAATTTCTTATACACTACTAGGCACATTGTGGACATGTGTTTAAGTCTCAATAAATATATGTTAATTGACTAGACAATTCAGTATAGGTTTCTATATAATGTCAAAAGGGAAAATATTTTCATTTGTAATTTAAAAAAGTTACTTAAAAATCCAGGAATTCTCTTGGTTCCTATGTATACACTTCTTCCACATTCTATTTAATTATTAGAGTTTCTATAATATTTTTAAAAAACTAAGCCAAGGTTTTTAAAATATAAAGATTAAACATGACATTACCACGATTCTTTGTATTTTAAAGTGACCATTTAAGCTCTCATATACAACCTCTAAGGACGAGAGCACAGAAAAATTATTACATATCCTCAAATTAGTCCTATTTTCCCCCAAAATTAATAGTTTTCCAAAAAAAAAAAAAACACAAAAATAAACAAAAATAAAAACACTCAGGTTACATTTAGTCTAATTAAAAATGTAAAGCTGGGTACGGTAGCTCACACCTGTAATCCCAGCACTTTGGGAGGCCCAGGCAGGCGGATCACCTGGGGTCAGGAGTTTGAGACCAGCCTGGCCAATATGGTAAAACCTCATCTCTACTAAAAATACAAAAATTAGCCAGTGTGGTGGCACACACCTGTAATCCCAGCTATTTGGGAGGCTGAGCCAGGAGAATCACTTGAACCCAGCAGGGGGAGGTTGGGTGAGCCAAGATCATACCACTGTACTCCAGCCTGGGCAACAGAGACTATCTCAAAAAATAAAATAAAACAAATTGTAAAAGCCTAAGGTGAAAACTTGATTTTATATAAGAATGATCAAAAGATCATGTATAAGAAACTTTGTATCACTACTTATCTGTTCATTTTACTCAAAAACATTTATTGAGGAATTATATAGCAGGCACTGTAAAAGTCCTAGAGATAAAAATATGGGTAAGATAGCTTTGCCCATAAAAAGTTTACCCAGTCAGTCATGCATTACTTAATGATGGGGATACATTCTAAGAAAGGCATTGTTCGACAATGTCATCATCATGCAAACATCATAGAGTGTACTCACATAAACCTCAATGGTATAGCCTACTACGCACCTAAGCTATGTTGTATAGCCTATTGCTTCTGGGCTACAAAGCAGTGCAGCATGTTACTTGTTACTGTACTGAATACTGTAGGCAACTTTAAAACAATGGTGAGTACTGTGTATCTAAACACAGAAAATGCATAGTAAAAATACCGTATTATAATCTTATGGGTCCACCATCTTATTTGCAGTCCATTGTTGACCAAAATGCCGTTATGTGGCACACGACTATAGTCTGGTACTGAAATGATTAAAAAGTAATGTCCTAATAACAGAAGTATATACTAGGCACTCATATCTAATAACTAATCTCTAATGATGGCCCTAAGAAATCATGCTTTCTCGGCCGGGCGCGGTGGCTCAAGCCTGTAATCCCAGCACTTTGGGAGGCCGAGACGGGCGGATCACGAGGTCAGGAGATCGGGACCATCCTGGCTAACCCGGTGAAACCCCGTCTCTACTAAAAAATACAAAAACCTAGCCGGGCGAGGTGGCGGGCACCTGTAGTCCCAGCTACACGGGAGGCTGAGGCAGGAGAATGGCGTAAACCCGGGAGGCGGATCTTGCAGTGAGCTGAGATCCGGCCACTGCACTCCAGGCTGGGCGACAGAGCGAGACTCCATCTCAAAAAAAAAAAAAAAAAAGAGAAATCATGCTTTCTCGTGTTCATGCCCTTACATAGATTTGTCCCATGATGAATCTGGGTTGGCCCTGTGTAAGCCCCTTGAACCAACAGATTGTGGCAGAGTGACATTGCACCAGTCAGAGACCTGCACCTCAAGGATGCCTGGCAGCTCCTGCTTTTGTGTTCTTGGGAGTCATGAGCCATGACATCAAGCTACCCTGCTGGAGAAATCAGCTGAAGAAGCCTCTTGAAGAGGACCTAAGACTTAAGGCTCAGCCATCCCAGACTCTGAGTCAAACCTCCAGATGAGTCCAACTCCACCTGCTATCTGACTACAGCTACATAAATGACAAACCACCTAGGTGATTCCAGTCAAACCACACAAAGATAATAAAACAGTTGTTTAAGTCACTAGGTATTCCAGTGATTTGTTCTAGAGCAACAGATAACCAAAACATGCTGTGAGAGATTAGATGAGCCAGTGTGCAATTTTGCCTATGGGTGGAATTTTTATAGAGGAGGTAAAGCCTGAAGATTATCTGAAGAGTAGTAATTAAGTGTGGAGCCCTGGCAGAAAGACAGAGAAGTACAAAGGTAAGGAGGCCTTAGAAGGCAGGCACTAAAACAAGAAAAAGGCCATCAGGAATTAGGGTTGAAATACTGAGTGGACAGAGAGGAAGAAAGAGATCAAATCACAAAGGTTTCATGTACTGCTAAAGTGTTTAAACTTCATCCTGTAGGTAAAAAGAAGTCATTAAAATATTCAGGGGAATCATATGACGATATATCAATATCGGAGAGATCACTGTTAACAGGGTGAAAGGAGAGAGTTAAGTCTAAAAGGCAGTAGTTTGGTTGAAGCAATGCAGAAAAAAATGGAGAGGCAGGTAGAATTTTCAGGAATGGTCTAAAATGAACAAAAAATGTGTAGAACGGAGTGAAATGAAACTACAATTTGGAAGTAAGCCCATTAAGTCACTTCCTAGCTGACCCACAGAATCATAAGCAAGACTAAAGTATTGCTTTTTGGGGGTTGCTTTATTTATAGCATTAATATGGCAAAAGCTATTGCAGGGGGATAAGAAGTATGCCTGTCTCAAAGGATTTTTCTGAAATTTAAGTGAGATCACAAAGGGGCTTAGGAACAATCTATGGCACACAGTAAGTACTCATTAAATGTCAGATATTTTTATTAATAACATGTCCATTTGCATGGGTATAAAACATTACTTCGCGATGGTCCACTTGGAAATGACCGTCTGAAGCTAAGCAGAGCTTTGGAGACACAGGTTGGGGAGTCAGTGTGTAAAGCTCTCACTTTGGTTGATGGGAGAAGTGATGAGAGCTGAGGACAGAATACTGAAGAACACTTACTCCGTGCCCCTTCCATCACGTCATTCTCTGTTCCCCTTTGCAACAAAACTCCTAATTGTTTATACTAGCTGTCTCCAGCTCCTCACTTCCCATTTTCTCTCTAACCTACTCTAATCAGCTGAAATCACTCTTGGCAGGGTTATCAATAGCTTCCATCTTGCCAAGACTAAAAATCAACTCAAAGTCTTCATTCTACTTGACTCTCAACAGCATTTAGCATAACTGACCGCTTTCCACTTTCCGTAGCTGACATTTCCCACTTCTTTCTTGAAATGTTTTCTTTGACTTGACTTTCAGAATACCATGCTCCTTGCTTTCTCTTCTAATTCCAATGACAGCTGCCTCTCAGTTTCATTTTATGCTTTTTCTCTGCTACATCTCTACATATTCAAAGATTCCAGAGCTCATCCTTGTACCTTTCTTGTGATCTCACTTGATCTCCCGATTTAAATACCATTCACTCTTAACTTTCAAATTTATGTTCAGCAAGCTCTTCCCTAACCTCCAAATTCATATTTCTATCTACTCTATGACCCTACTTGGATGTCTTGGAAGTCTTCTTGGTTGTACCTTCAAAAGTATATCCAGAATTTGACCATGTCTCATCATGTCCTTTGCTACCTCTCTAGTACAAGGTACAACTCACCATCGCCTCTTGCCTAGACTACTGCAAAAGCCTCTTCATCTATCACCTTGCTGCCTATTTTACTCCAACCACTGCCAGAAAGAGTTTGTTTTTTTAAAATGTAAATCAGATCACAGCCTCCTGCCACCACCTCTATCTTCCCAACCCCATTCAAAACTCTCCAAAGGCTTTCCATGAAATGGCAGCTGAAAAAGTCTTCGCTCAGTCTCTAAAGCCCTGCACCATCCTATCTGGCCTATCTTTTTGACCTCATTTTCTACCACTTCCCTCTACTGTGCTCAAGGTATATTGGTTCACTCTTGCGTTCCTCCAATAGGAGATCCTTAGTGCCTAAAACAAGCAATGCTTTTCCTTGCTGAGAATGTTCCTTCTCTCATAACTTGATTATTTTTCTTCAAAACATTCATCAGTACTTAACATTGTATCTTTAGTTTCCCCTTACTAGATTATGTGCTTCATGAGGGCAAGGACTTTTTCTTGTTTACTGCTGTATCCCAAACACCTACAACAGCCACTCCCTGTTTCACAAGCACCCCAAAAGGGAGGCATATAGTATTTGTCAAATAAACAACTGAAGAACATCATTTAAAGGTCAGGCAGTTCAACGTGCGCAGTTTCTGTAAGGCTTCAAACTTAAGTTCATAAGCCTGTAAGTAATGTTAAATAATTCAAGTATGCCCAAACTAACCTACTCTTCCAACTTAGCAAGTACTATCAGGCATCTTTTTGTCACGTATTAGCTAACTACAACATCTATGTTACACAGCCAGCCAACACCAAATTTAGAAATCAGTCCAGATATCAATTTCAAAAAGAAAAATGACCAGAACCTGAAGGATAAATACAATGCCATGAAAATAAAACACACTGAAAATGTAAAAATGAAAAAAAAGTTTAAAAATGTAAAAAAGTTTTAAAATGTAAAAAAACCAAAAAACAAATTGCACTGTCCCACATTTCAAACACTCTAAAATTAACTTATTTTCTATAGATGAGAAAGGACTAATTAGCAGCTTCAGTGAAAATATAAAAATATGCATTTTTTCCTCTACATTCTTATACCAGTAATGTCAATATTTTTTCAAAATAAAAAATTGTCCCAAAATAGCTTTAGATTTGTGGTTCTCAAATTTAGTTTATGTGTTAGGGAGAGTGTTAAAAATGCTACCAAGGTCTCACCTCCAAATATTAAGGTATATAATGAGGATGGGATCTACACATTTCATAAGCACCCCAGAAGATTATAATGCAGATGGCCCACAGATCATTTTGAAAACGACTTCTAGTCTAGAAAATCCAAATGAACTATACCCAATCCTCCTGGTGAACTTTAAACTAAAATGATCTGGATTTTAGCTTTTGAGGTTCCCCCCCCCTTTATAAATGTAATTGAACTAAATTACAGAAAATATCAGCAACAAAGAGAAAAGAAGAAAAAAAGGTACTTTCATCTTACTACTCCAGGTGCCTTTGCTTAGCATTTTGGTATGTTTCCTTTTATCCTTGTCTCTAGGTATATGTTTGTCCATTTCTTTTCACGTTGTAATCATGGTGCAGTTTCAAGTGCTATCCATCATATTTAGTGACCGCATTATATTTCATCAAGTGAACCTATCACTGTTTAACCATTCCCTACAGCTGACTACTTCCTCACTACTATAAATAAAGTTGTAAATATTTTTGTACGCAACTTTTTTTCAGTACTTGAATGCTTCTTACATGTGGAAAGAAAATCTATAGCACCAAACTGTTTTCCAAAAGGGTTTTTACCACTATCTTTGTCAGATAACGCTGTTCAGATGTTACCTTTAAACTTTTTGGTGGGATTAATGGAAGGAAAAAATATCACTGTCTTTTAATTTGCACTTCCTAATTACCAGCCAGGTAAAACATTCGTTAATTAGTTGTATTTTTTCTTTCTCTAAGTTATCTATCCTGTTCTTTATCCATTTGTTAATGGAATCTTAGTATTTGTTTCTAGTTGTGTGAACTTTACATTCATTTCCTTGTTTGATTCTGATTCAGTGTGAACCTTTGTATCTAATTCTGTCCCATTGACCTGCCTGTTTTTGCTTCAGTACTACCCAAGACTCTGCCACTTTAATAACAACACGTTCTACTCAGTCAGCTATTTGAAACCATCTTGGTATAATGAAACAGACATGGTCTTCAGTGTGAGTTAAATGTTTGTTACCTTGGGCAAGATACTTGACTCTTCTGGGCCTCAATCCCATTTGTAAAACTGGGGTAAACAATTCTTATGGCTCCTTAACAGGATGGCTGTGATTAAAAGCTAATAATGCCAAACAATCACATCTTTCCACTAGATGTCAATCTACTATCCTCAAATAACCAACAAGCAAATTCTACCATCAAAGGAGGGATGCATTTATAAGCAAATGTGACCTTGTGTGTAGAAATAGGAAACAGGTAAAGCCTCACTTATCTGTTTTGGTATTTACTTTCCCGGGTCTTGACAACTAATACGTTAATGAAAAACAAAAACAAAACAGGGGCCAGGCCCGGTGGTTTCACGCCTGTAATTCCAACACTTTGGGACGCCAAGTGGGTGGATAGCTTGACCCCAGGAGACCAGCCTGGGCAACATAGTGAAACCCTCTCTATACCAAAAAAAAAAAAAAAAAAAAAATTAGCCGGGCGTGGTGGCGCGTGCCTGTAGTCCCAACTACTCGGGAGGCTGAGGTCGGAGTATCACGGCCCGGAGAGGTCGAGGCTGCGGTGAGCCATGATCGCGTTACAGCACTCCAGCCTGGGCCGCTTTCAAAAAACGCGGAGGGAAGGGGGTGACAATAACCCCAAAACATTAGTCCTGCAAGATTTTTCAACTACTCTCTTCCCCCAAACAAAAACATAAAACATCGCAAATGAGCAATCGGGACAACCTGATCTGTCCCTCTATCCTTGCCACCTGTCTAATTCTGAAGCCTGAGCGACAATCCACAATTGGAATGCGAAGCGCCTTTCAACGGTAAAACGTACGCTTGCTGGATGAAGACATGAACGTTTAGTTGGCGACTGAGCCGTCCCGGCTCACAGATTTCGATTTCGACTCTCCGGAGCATCAACGGCTCCGGAGGAAACTGAGGCCCTGGGCTGGTCAGAGAAGCCCAGACCAAGGTCATCCGGGAGTCGGGGCGGGCCGGGTCCCGGGGACCCCCAGCCCGGCCCGCGCCGCGCCGCGCCGCCTCTCACCTCAGCAGCGCCAGGAAGGCGGCTGGCTCCACGTCCGGCAGCTCGATCTCGGCCGACGTGGTGGCCATGCCGCCGTTGAACATGGCGTCGAAGACAGCGCTGCCTGCCGCCAGCACGAAGCGGTGGGCGGGGATGCGCTGCGGGCCCCCGGCGGCGGCGGTGCCGCGGCCCTTGCCCAGTACGAAGCGCACATCACTTAGCAGCTCCGAGTTGAAGAGGAAAGCAAACCGCTCCTTCAGCGACGCCTTGGTCGCCTGCCAGTTGTAAAGAGGTTCCCGCTGCAGAGGGAGCAGGGGCCCCAGAGAGGACGGTGAAGGCGGCGGCGGCGACCCCGCGGGGCCCGGCTCCGCCTCAGCCCCCGACGCCTGCTCCCCAGCTGCGACAGGCCCGAGCGAGGCCATCCTCCGGCTGCGCGGTTGCCCAGGCTAGGAACAGAACTGCACCGCCATCGCCGAGGCCGCCTCCGGAGGCCAGCACCGCCTCCCTGCCTTCCGGGAAAGGCGCTTCCGGGGGCCTAGCGCCTCCGCAGGCCCCTCCCTGACCGCGCGCGCCCCCGCACGCCGGGGTTGCCGCTGTGCGCGGCCGCGGGAGGTGTGACAGGACGGACTCGAGGAGGCGCAAGGGCAGGGGGGTGGGGAGCTCGTCCTAGTCCAGCGCTCCCGGAGGTGGAGCTTTTGCAGGCTGGGTGCTGCTGGGCCTGCGGGCACCCACCCCCTGGCTCAATCCTCTGGGTATTCTGACTCAGTAGGTCTGGGGTAGGGCCTGAGAATTTGTAATTTTAAGATGCATAGCGGATCTGCAGGCGGCTCGCACTCCTGCCTGGGGATGAGGGGCCACGAAGCCCGTGGAAATTCTGGGAGCAGAGGTGGAAGGCTTAGAACCCCAGTGACCTCTCTCCCCAGGTCCGCAGGTCCCTTTCCCTTCTAATTCCCCCTTTGGTTCGGTGCTCCAGGCTTAAGAGACATTTCCTTTTACTGTTTCCATCCCTGTATTGAAACCCCTAGTGCTTACCCACCTTCCCTTCTAGCGCTTGTTTTCAGTCCTTGCACTGAACAAACCACTGCTTAAGCTTGAAATTTAAAAAATTAAAAATTAAAACACACACACACACAATGGAAAAGGCCCTATTATCCCTTCCCAGGCAGTATTTACAATGCGGATCATCATGATCGGGGGACAGAGGCCTTCCTTCTCCCCGCTTCAGTGAGGCAGGCCCTGAGTTAAGTCCGCTGTTAAAGGCAGAACATAGAAAACTCAAAAAATAGTTATTGACCAGGCACGTATAGTTGGAAACACCTATTCTTTGCAGGAAGAGCCTTGCAGATTACAAATGTCTCAACTAAATAGTATACTCCAAACCTGGGTTTCTCCTGTAAAATCACTCCACTTGTGAAACCACCAGAAGGGACTTCCAGCTGTTAGGCATTTAGAATGGTAACTTCTTTGGGAGAGGAACGTGCTCGGGAAGAGACTTAAAGCAGTAGGGACTGAAATAATGGATGCAACAACCCCTTCCCCAAAGCCAGCAGGCAATTCCTCAAGACAAGGGGACATCATACTACTAATGATACCATTATCACATAAAACATTGAGATAACAAAATTAACCATATCATCAAATCATCTATACATAATTGTTTTTGAGACGGAGGCTCGCTCTGTTGCTAAGGCTGGAGTGCAGTGGCACGAAGTCCGCCTCCGGGGCTCAAGCGATTCTCCTCCTCAACCTCCAGGGTAGCTGGGATTACAGGTGCCCGCTACCACATCCAGCTAATTATTTGTATTTATAGTAGAGATAGGGTTTCACCATGTTGGCCAGGCTGCTCCCGAACTCCTGACCTGGTGATCTGCCCGCCTCGGCCTCCCAAAGTGTTGGGATTACAGGCGTGAGCCACCACGTCCAGTCCTATATATAATATTTAATGTGTGGTTAATATTTAAGTTTCCCCACTTGTCTCCTTTTTTTTTTTTTTTTTTTTTTTTGGAGGCGGAGTCTCGCTCCATCACCCAGGCTGTAGTGCAGCGGCGTTATCACCGCTCACTGCAAGCTCTGCCTCCCGGGTTCATGCCATTCTCCTGCCTCAGCTTCCCAAGTAGCTGGGACTACAGGTGCCCGCCACCAAGCCCTGCTAATTTTTTTTTTTTTTTTTTTTCTATTTTTAGTGTGTCCAGAGTTGATTCATTCTGGTGGGTTTGTGGTCTCGCTGACTTCAAGAATGGAGCCAAGGACCTTTACCATAAGTGTTACAGCTCTTAAAGATGGCATGGACCCAAAGATGTATTGTGAAGAGCAAAAAAACAAAGCTTCCCCAACAGTGAAGTGAACCAGAGCTCGTTGCAGCTGCTGCCTGAGAAGAGGGGGAGGGAGGATGGGAGGGTGGAGCAAGGCGGGTTCCGTGGCCAGCTTTTATTTCCTTATTTGGCCCCACCCATGTCCTGATGATTGCTCCATTTTACAGAGTGCCGATTGGTCTATTTTACAGAGTGCTGATTGGTCCATTTTACAGAATGCTGACTTGTCCATTTTACAGAGTGCTGATTGGTCCATTTTACAGAATGCTGATTGGTCCATTTTACAGAGGCTGATTGGTCCATTTTACAAACTTCTAGCTACCCACAGAGTGCTGATTGGTGTGTTTTTACAGAGCACTGATTGGCAAGCACATTTTACAAACCTCTTGTAAGAAAAGTTCTTCAAGTCCTCACCCAACCCGGAAGTCCAGCTGGCCTCACCTGTCATTAGTAGAGACGGGGTTTCACCATGTTAGCTAGGATGGTCTCCATCTCCTGACCTTATGATCTGCCCACCTCAGCCTCCCCAAAGTGCTGGGATTACAGGCATGAGCCACCACGCCCCACCAAAAGTATCTTTCATAAGTGACTTTTTTTCCAATCCAGGATCAATGTTCACATATTATTGACTGTGTTGGCTTTTTTGAAAGTCCGGGGAATTGTGGAATATAATGCTCCACAATCTGGATTTGCCTGGTGGATTCTATATGATTCATGGTTAGATTCCAGGTTAAACATTTTAGGCAAGAATATGCTGGTGATGTTAAATACTTCATTGCCTCACTTCAGAAACCGTATGCTATCCCACTGTGGGTGATGCTAAGCTTGATGACCTGGTGAGGCTGTGACTTTCAGATCTCTCCATTGTGAGGGTGCATGATTCTTATGTAATAAGTAATCCATGAGGGTGAAACTCTGAGACTGTTTGACCTGTTTCCCCAAAAAGCTTTCACCTACTGATTTCAGCATCCACTGATGATTCAGAAAATTAATTCACTTACTACTTTTAAGTGTCATCCCAGGTATTCTAATGCAGGCCTTCCATAGATCACACTCTACAGTATACTATAGTAGCTAGTTTAAAAGGAAACCAGATTTAAAAACATAGAATTGGACGTAAGAAAGGATATATAAACACAATTATGGAGTTAAAAATTATGAGTAATTCTATTAGTGGCTTTGAAAATATCAAAGAAATGTATTCGTCTAGAAAACCTGGACAATTCAAAACCTGGACACAGGGCAGGCATTAAAACTTTCAAAATAATAACCTTCAGGGAAAGTCTTCCCTGAGGTTCCAGATGAGCTAGTTAAACATGTTATTATTGTTTTAAAAGAAATGTTTAAAATAATACATGTTTGTTGTAGAAGTAAGTAGACTTCCAGTTTCAGCCATAATGTACCAACTTGTCTAACCTACCCACCAAAAACAACTATACAAGCTGGAGTGTGTGTGTGTGTGTGTGTGTGTGTGTGTGTATGTGTTTGTGTGTATAAACAACTGTTTGAAGGCATTGTTAAAGAAAAAAGTTATTCTGGGCTGTCGCGGTGGCTCATGCCTGTAATCCCAGCACTTTGGAAGGACAAGGCAGGCAGATCACCTGAGGTCAGGGTTTGAGACCAGCCTGGCTGACATGGTAAAACCCCATCTCTACTAAAAATCCAAAAATTAACCGAGTGTGGTGACATATGCCTGTAATCCCAGCTACTCGGGAGGCTGAGGCAGGAGAATCGTTTGAACCTGGGAGGCAGAGGTTGCAGGGAGGCAGAGGTTGCAGGGAGCCAAGATCGCGCCATTGCACTCCAGCCTGAGCAACAGAGCAAGACTCCATCTCAAAAAAAAAAGAAAAGAAAGAGAGAGAGAGAGAGAGAAAGAGAGAGAAAGAAAGAAAGAAAGAAAGAAAGAAAGAAAGAAAGAAAGAAAGA